>NC_143409.1:49117496-49157497 GCF_052110815.1 Crocodylus siamensis
TCATCAAGCACACTAATGCCTGCTCCCATGCTAATGGCTGGGTGGGACTCAAAGGATAGGCAGAGCTGGAGATGATGTGGAGAATGGGGAGAGAGGACTGAGGAGACCTACAGCATCTTCCCCTTTAGCTGGCCTCAGTCTTGCCCCTCAGCAGGAGCCTCAGCACATTGCTGTGTTGACATAGTGCCTAAAAGTAACTGAGCGCAGTATGTATTAAATGATGGTGCAGTAACAACAGTGCCATAGGGGCATATGTAGACATGCCCACTGAATTCAAAACAACTTATAAAATCATAGAAAATTAGTCTAGGAAGGACCTCAGGAGGTCATCTAGGGCAAAGCAGGACCATTCCCAACTAGATCATCCCAGCCAAGGCTTTGTTTAGCTGGGTCTTCAAAACCTGTAAGAATGGAGATTCCCCAGCCTCACTGGGTAACCTGTTCCCATGTTTTACTATCCTCTTTGTGATAAAGTTCATCCTAATAGCTAATATGAACTTTCCCCTGCTGGAACTTGAGACCATTGCTCTTTGCTCTGTCACCTGCCACCACTGAGAACAGTCCAGCTCCAGCCTCTTTGGAACCGCACTTCAGGTAGTTGAAAGCTGCCATTAAATCCTCCCTTGGTTTTCTCATCTCCTGATTAAAAACAAGATCATTTTCCTCAGCCTCTCCTCAGAAGTCATGTCCCCTAGCTCCCTAATCATTTTTTTTGGCCCTTCCCTGGTCTCTCCCCAATTTGTCTACTTCCTTTTTGTAGTGCGGGCCCCAAAACTGAATACGGGACTCCAGATGTCACCGATGCCAAATTGAGGGGAAGAATCACTTTCCTTAAATGTGCTGGCAACACTCCTACTAATGCAGCCCTTTATGGTGAAATACATTACAGGTTATCAATATCTAGGGGTTAGACTAGACGACAGGGTTAGACTAGATGACTTACTGAGGTCCCTTCCAACACTAATTTTCTATGATTCTATGATTTTCTGTATACTTGTAGCCTTTTCGGTAACCAGGGTACACATTTGGCCCCTAAAATGTGTATTTAAAATGTACATTCCAATAGTAAAAACTGCTTTTCTTTGATCTTAAACTGAATAAGAGAGCTCTAGGTAGGCCTCAAGCAGATTAGCAAAGCTTCTAATTTCTTTTTCACCGGAGAAACATATGCACAATGTTCTTTTTGTGATAATTCACCACAACATCTAGCCCCCAACTTCCGATATCATACATCTGCCCGTGCTCCTGGTTCCCCAGCTGTGGGTGAGAACGGCATCTGACACCAATCTCTGAGCTCTGGGTGTCTTTGGTATTTCTGTGGAAAAAATGACTTCCCACCTTGCTGCTGCTCTGCAGGAAATCATCCGCTCTTACACCTCCTACTTTGAAAAGGCTGCGGCTTTACATTTAGACCTGCACAACACCAAATCCAGCTACATGCCACTGATGCTTGCAATGATCAAGAAATAAATGAATGAGTAAACATTTCTGGATTGTCAACCCAGTGAGTGAGTCTGGGCTGTGCTATGGCACTCAAACCCAGAAGGTCCTACCTTCCACTCAAGGTCATCACAGTTGGGTCCAGGAGTTAATTTGACACAGATTCCTGGTGTTTTGTCTTCCTCTGTAGGGCACAATCATCTTCCTTAGCTATCTTTAGTGTATCTAAGAAAGCCTGCAGTAGCAGGACACATCCAGCTCTCATCCTCATGTTTTACCTGGGGAAGGTTGAGAGGCTCTCAGAGTCTTTGGGCAATGGGCCTTGTGGTTGTGCAAAAGGGTTTTTGTGTAGTGCTAGGAATAGGTCAGACTAGGATGAGTCTCATATGGTTTGGATGGGGATGATCCTGCCTCAAAGAAACTTGTATGTATTTGTATGATTCTAAAATTCTAAACTGTAGGTTTTCTAACTTACTGATATCACAGAGCCCTTTAAGATCACATATTACGTCTCATGCCATAGAATACCTACATGGACCCATGTAGAACTCAGTGTGCAAAGTGGTATAGAGCAGGAATTCCCAAAGAGGGTGCTATGGTTCCCTGGTGTGCCTTGAATCCTTTAAAGGGGGCCATGTGGTGCTGCACAATGTTACACTACAGAGTGTTGATTTGCATGAAGCATATGCCTATTATCTAATACAGGGGTGGCAGATTCACTTGGGACCCATCCAAGATATGGAGGGGATCCGGGGTGGTGGTGCATCCAGAGCCAGGAGGGAGGTGGGCAACGGGAGGTGTGGTGGTGTGGATCAGGAGGTCCATGGATAGGGCTTGGGGTGATAGTAGCAGTCAGTCAAACTCACCACCAAAAGACAAAACCCATGGGACCAAAAGGCCCTATATTTGCAGAACTCTACACCCAGAAACTTCCAATAGTGCTCCAGGAGTCCAGCGGGAGCTACGACAGGTTCCGCAGGCTAAATATGGCCTAAGTGCTGAATGATTGACATTCCATCCTAATACATCTCATCCTTGCCATTATGTTATTGTTTTCTAGGCCTTTTTCTTCCCCATTTTGAAATACTGGATTGACATTAGCAAATTCCCCAGAACTTTCCCAGTGTGAACATCAACATAAATATAATCTGAGATGGTTTATTTAGGGATGATACTACTTTTAGCAGGTTCCTGGGGTAAGTGATGGTTTTGTTACAAATTTTCAGTAAAGTTCAGGAAGATGGGATGGATTGCACCTTCTGCAAGTTTCAGATGACACCAAGCTAAAAGGAGTACTTGATACACTGCTGGGCAGGGCTAGAATTCAGAGTGACCTGGTCATATTGGGGGATTGGGTCAAAAGAAATCTCATGAGGTTCAACATGGACAAATGTGAAGTCTTCCATTTGGACATAAGAATCCCATTCACTGCTGCAGGTTTGGGACCACCCAGCTAAGCAGAAGCTGTGCAGAAAAGTATCTGCTAGTTACAGTGGACCATAAGCTGGATATGAGTCAACAGTGTTCCTTTGTTGCTAAGTAGACTAACAGCATAATGAGCTCCATTAATAGGAATGTTGCCAGCACATTAGGTTAAGTAATTATTCCCCTCTATTCTGAACTGGTGAGGCCACTTCTGGAGTACTGTGTCCAATTTTGGGCCCTCCATTACCGAAAGGGTATGAAAAATTTAGAGATAGTCCAGTGAAGGGCAACAGACAAGGCTCTGGATCTGATGCACATGACTTCTGAGAAGAGGCTGAGGGAACTAAACTCATTTAGTCTGCAGAAGAGAAGACTGAGGGGGAATTTGATACCGGCCTTCATCATCCTAAAGGGTGGTTTGAAAGAGGATGGAGCTACACTATTCTCAGTGCTGGAAGATGACATCAAAGAGAAATAGTCTCAAGTTGCAGCAAGGGAAGTTCAGTTTAGATATTAGGAAGTATTTTCTCATGGGGAGAGTAATAAAACACTGTAACAGGTTACCCAGGGACATTTTTAAGACCCAGCTAGGCAAAGTCTTGGCTGGGATTATATAGCAGTTGCTGTCCTTGTTTCTATTGGGGGGGTGGACTAAAGTACCTCCTGATTTCCCTTCCAACTCTAATATTCTATGATGCTATAGATATCTCACGAGGTCCCTTCCAGCCTATTTTCTTATGTTCCTATGACCAATGGATCAGAGAGGTCAGCAGCCAATTCAAGTAGGTGAAGCAGGCTGTTGCTTCACCTATAACCTTCACTAACAATCTGGAAGATGGGATGGATTGCACCCATAGCAAGTTTGTGTATGACACCAAAGTGGGGGAGTAGAGAGAGGCTGATGCCTCTCCAATGAGTTAGTCTGTAAGGTGGCACCCTGCCATTTATGTAAAAGCATGACAAAAAGTCCTTGCTTGATCTGATCTTTAGCTTAGGCTATATCTGCTTTCATCTCTAGACCTGAAAAAAGGCAGTTGCTGACAAAAAGCCTGTCTAGCATCTCTCCCATCCTTACAAACTGTCCTCACGGTATTGGATCTTGAACACAGAGGGTCAATCTGCAGTGAGATCCAGCAATATGGCAAACATAGAGGTCCTTTACCCCTGGATCCTGCTGGATCCCATGCATCAACTCTATTCTGCATCAGGCCCTCAGAGTGACCCTACACATGTGTTCCAGGTTGTGGGGCTAGAAAACTGAGAACCATTGGTAGGGACTGTTAGTGTCACTAAACTGGTATGGGGTGTTCTGTGGACATGGTTCAAAGTGGATAGTTTTAGGAAACAGCTTTCCCCTGGTAAGGCTGCCTTGGCACTTGAGGAGATGCCTGGCTTTGAAAGCAGAGTAAAGCTATCCAGTGTGTCAGTGAGATGTGAGACACAGTCTCTGCTGAACTTTATCACCCTTTCAAACACTGTGGCTTTGTTTCGATTTCAAAAGAGCTTGGCAAATTGTTCCTTGGAAAAGTTTGTGTTTGTTCTTCAAGGCCTGGTATTGCATACCCCCAGGACACTCTAGAAAATGGGTGCATTATCAGAGCCTGGCTTTGCTACAGAAATAGCAATTTCCTTTTGTGAAACCAGGGACAGATTCCTTTGTTATTTGCATAGTGACCACACCAGTGTAATTGGATGGGCAGGGGCGGATTTAGGATTTTGAAAGAGGGGTGCAGATGGGAAGGCATATCATCACTTATAGAATACAACACTTATTCTCCAGCTGAAGATAAACTAGTTGCTTTACTATTATGCAAGGGAGATTGAACTATATTATTCAGTTTCAGACCAAGGCAAAAACAAATATAACCATTGGTAAGTGTACTCATTTATGTGTGCATCTGAAAAAATAACAAATAAACCTTTCAAAAACCAGTCAAGGCAATACAAATACATCATGGCATTAGTCCTGCAGTCATTACAGTTTAATGTGTGCATCTCATTGATAACATAAAATCTGTCTGTCCTGAGAGTCTTGACAAGATCATCCAGTACTTTGCTGTCAATCATTTTAACATCTAAGTTAATATTACCACACCAGAGTAAGTGTGCCTGGCTGTGAAATAGAAGCCAGACATTACCAGGAATGGCTGACAGGCAGCAACATTCTGGAAAAACAGAATAATTGGAATAGTTGAATACTAACACCATTAAAAAGAATAGAGGGTGGTAAGAGAGGGACCTGGGAGATTATCTAGAAGCAAGGACATGATAATAAGCCAAGAAGTCTGTCAGCACTGCCTAAATAGAAATGGCACTGCCCCTCTTGGGCAGCTGGTTTTAAAGGTTGGATGGATCAGGACTCAAAGGGTGGTGTGACTGCAGCACTGCACAGACCTGGATCTGATGTGGAAATCAAGACAGGATCACTGCTTGGCTAACAGACTGGTTCTCAACCACACACCGATGCCTGGGCAAGCCAGAAGGGAAGTTAGAAACTTTATGCCAAGCGAGGTTAGAGTGCAAGTCAAACGTTGTGATGACTCTGCCCAAGGTACAGGTGCCAACCCAATTCCACAGTAGAGTCTTATGGGCATCATTTCCACATAGCCAGTACAAACCGGTAGCTCCTGCAGTACTAAGATCCCTACAGGGTGTGTTTTCCTCCTGACATTTTTGATTGACCTGTAGGGTGGAAGAAGGGGCACTTTGGCTCTCCACTATTCTGTGATGAGATATTGATTGGTTACAGGAAACAGGACCTAACATCACATAAAAATTAAAGCCATCGAGCACTAAACTAGACATCACACTGACACTGTTGTTCCCATCTGAAGGTATAAAGATGGCGATGGCGACCCGTCACAAAAATGGGACTGAACCTCTCTTGACACTTTTCCCCTTTTCTCAGCCCATGACCAGGTGAAGATCACCTTGAATCTGGGGTAGTACCATACAAAGTAGCCAGCCTCCCCGATTCTTCCTGTCCTATTAAACTTATAACAGAGGGCTGCTTCCAGCCCTTAGGACAATTTTCAACTGTCTTGAGCCACTTTCCACCATGTAGGTATTGACAGTTGGTTTCTGCTAGATGAGGGGGTGGGGAAACCTGACAAAACTGGTATTGGAGTCAGTTCCCCAAACCTCACGGGGGATCAGCACTCCAAGCATTGGGATTCCCTTGGTCAGATGCGTGGGCCCATGTATGCATACCCAGCAATTTGTAAGATTTCCTGCATGAGCAATGCTCTGTCCCAGGAATACAACCCTGTTCTCTTCCCATGCCCCAGCTGGAACCCCTGGCAAGAGGCAAAGCAAAAGAAGGGACAACATCTTAGGGCCTGCCTGAGCGTTATCCCAATGCAGCTATCTCTTGGAACTCTGAGGAAATTTCTTCAACTAAAGCTTTGGTCTCCAGCACACTACTAATAACAAAACACTGATCACAAGAATACAAAACAGCATCACTCCCTGGGGAGTTTTTAAATCTACATAATTGTCTGCAATTTTCCCATGGGTTAGTGCTATTTACACTAATATTACTAAAGTATATTAGTACATAGAACTAAAGTTCGTAGCTTCGGATGAAGCTTGGCTAGCTGGCTAGGCTATTTTCAAGACTTTGTCATCTAATCTTCACTTACAGGAACTCTTTGAGATTTCGTTGTCTGATTTTCACTCACAGGAACCCTCTGGATCTTCAAGGAGGTATTGCCGGTGAGAGAAAACTTCTACCCCATTGGGGCAGATACCTTTTTGCAGTGGGAGGTATGGATCGAAGCAGAAACCTTGGGAACATTTACAGCAGTTGGGGTGGTTAGCAGGACTTGGAAAGGCCCCTTCCACCAAGGCTGCAGGCAATCCTTCCTCTGGTGGACCTTAATCAAGATCCAATCTCCCAGTTGGATCGCAGTGACAACCGAGTTGCCGTCTAAAGACTGATGAGATGCTGTAGCTTTAACCTGCAATGACATAACCTTGAGGGCCTTGGTGAGCCCTTGGCAGTAGGTTAATAGAGAATCATGTAGATGAGTCAGACGTTAGGGTGGAGATGTGGCGAGTCCCCTCATGGGTCGACCCATAACAATCTCAGAAGGGGTCAGACCCAAGGATCTCTGAACAGAATTTTGGATTTGGAAACCAAGGGAAGGGATTCTGGCTACTTTAGACCTGTATGTTCACAAGTTTTTGCTAGGCAAAGCTTAATATCAAAGTTTTCCATTTTACTTTACCTCCACTCTGAGGATGATTTGGGGTGTGGAGTTGGAATAGGATGGAAAGGGCCTTGCAAACACGTTGGACCACCTGGCCAATGAAATGAGGGCCTTGGTCTGAGTTTAGGGAAAGGGGTAGACTGAAGCGGGGCACAAGGTCAGAAAGAAGCTTTTTGGCCACAGTGAGAGCATCAGCTCATCAAAAAGAGTACGCCTCAGGCCAGCCACTGAAAAGGCAGACAATGACCAGCACGTATTTCCTGACCTGGGCAGCTCAATAAAGTCCCTCTGGAGGTGGGAGAAGGAATAATGGCCCAAAGGCCTGTGGAATGTGTGTGGCTGGTGGGGTGGTGGGCCAGGGTTGTGGCACTGACACTGCAGGCACTGTTGACAAAAATGTGCTGCCACAGCAAAAAAACCCTGGGGTATACTAATGAGGTCTACCTCGGCCATCATCCCCCCTTTGCCCGAGTGCGCCACTGGGCTAAGAGGGACAGCAGGGCCTGAGGGGCTACAAGGCAACCAGATGGGTGTCACCACAAGGAATCAGGGTGGAGAGAGCAGCCCGTGGAAATTCAGGTGTCTTTTTTGGTGTCCAAGGCAGCATCCTGGTGGGGGGGAAGTCAGGGGAGACGGGGAAGAGACGTAGAGAGAAGCCTGAAGGACCGGAGCGGAGAGTTCTGACAAGGTGGTGGTCTTGGCCGTGGCATCCGCCCTGTCATTTCCTAGAGACACAGGATCATCAGTAACAGTGTGCACTTTGCACAAAAGGACAGCAAGAGTGGAGGGAAAAAGAATAGCATCCAGGAGAGCAGTAATAAGGCAATAATGAGAAATGGGAGTGCTAGCAGACATAAGGAAACCTCGCTACTTCCAGATCTGCCCGAAAGAGTGGCAGACACCAAAGGCATAGCAAGAGTTCGTATAGATATTAACGCATTGGTCAGTGGCAAGGTGACAGGCATGAGTGAGAGCAATGAGTTCAGCAGCTTGAGCACTAGTAACAGAAAGAGGAGCAGATTCAATGACAGAGTGGTCAGAACAGACAGCATAACCAGCTCGGAGAACATCATGACTATCTTGAAAACAGGAGCCATCAACATAAAGAATGAGGTCAGGATTAGTCAGAGGGGTATCAGAAAGATCAAGACGGGGAAGAGAAACAAAATCCACAAGCTAGGTACAGTCATGGGGTTGACTATTGGAGGGTGAAGGTAAAAGAGAGGCAGGATTGAGGGGAACAAGGGTCATGTGGTCCGCCGCCAGGAGGACCACCTCATAGCAGATTAAGCAGCTGGGGGACAGGTGCTGAGTCCTGCCACGTTGAAGAAGGGTGAGGACAGCTTGAGGGACAGCAACAGTAAGGGGGTGCCCAAGAACAAAGTTATGTCTTAGAAACCAGCAGGGCAGCAACAGTGCGAAGGCAAGGGGGAAATCCAGAAGCAACTGGATCAAGGGAGGCACTATAATAAGCAATGGGATGGTGCGGGGCAGGCCCAAAAGGCACCAAAAGCAGTGCCTTGGTATTCATGACAGAAAAGAGTAAACGGCTTAGAAGAGTCAGGCAAACCGAGAGTGGGAGAAGAGGAAAGAGCTTGCTTGAGCTGGCAGAAAGCAGATTCATGGCTTTCATCTCAGGGTAGTGAGTCAGGAGAGGAGTCACAGGTGAGAAGGGTAAGAGGTTTGGAAAGTCCAGAGTAACTGGGAATCCACTGTCAGCAGTAGTTCGGAGCACCTAGGAAACCACGAAGCTGGCTTTTAGTCTGTGGGCAAGGCAGAGAAAGGATAGCAGAAAGGCGATCAGGAGACAGGTGATGGGTACCATGAGAAATAGTATAGCCCAGGTAGGTGACGGAAGTCTGGCAGAACTGGAGCTTAGAGCGGGAGGCTTTGTGGCCCCGCGCTGCAAGTTGTTCTAAAAGAGCAACAGAATCAGCTTGGCAATGAGGGAGGGTGTCAGAGCAGAGGAGCAAATCATCTGCATACTGAGCAAGCACAGAATCATGAGGCAGCTGGACTGTATCAAGGTCAGACTTGAGAAGTTGGCTGTATATGGTGGGTGAGTCACAGAAACCTTGAGGCAGACGGGTGAAGGTATACTGCCAGCCCTGGTAAGTAAAAGTAAAAAGATACTGAGAATCAGGGTGAACTGGTATAGAAAAAAAAGCATTACAGAGATCCACTACAGAAAAACAAGCGGCAGAAGCAGGTATCTGAGAGAGAACAGTGGCAGGGTTGGGCATAACAGCTGTCAAGGGAACCACAGAACTGGTATTAACACGGAAATCTTGAACAAATCGATAAACAGGCAATTCTTCAGGGGTGAGTTTCCCTGGTTTGTGGACTGGCAGCATTGGAGTATTACAACTGGAGTGAGTAGGTACAAGAACTCCTTGCTCTAGGAGCCCTTGTACGACAGGTGCAATGCCTTGAGAGGCAGCAACTGACAGCCGGTGTTGCGGGACAGATGGGGGAGACACTCCTGGTTTAACCTTGGTAGAAACTGGGATGGCACTCTTAAGAAGCCCCACATTGGTTGTGGAGTGGAACCAAAAGGACTCAGGAAGATGAGCCAATAGTTCCTGTTGCAACAAGGAAGAATTGGGCTCGGGTTCCTGTTCCATTAGTGTCATCATCAAGGCAGGAATCTGGGTCTGGGGTAATGAGAGGAAAACCCCATCTAGAGAACAATGAACAGTTGCTCGTAACTTGCACAGGAGGCCTCGCCCCAGCTTTAGAGAAGCACAAGGACTTAACAAAAGCATGTTGCTCAGTAAGGGACCTAAGGTAAATGACAGCAGCCACGTAACAGGGTGATCAATAGGTTGATCCCCAGTACCTACGGGGAGATTACTTTATCAGAAATGGGAACCTTAGAAACAAAATCAGTAGCGACAGACATCATCAGGAATGTTAAAGGGTCCGGGTGTCCGGCTTGAGCAAAACGGTCTGGTAGAGCACCGTGGTCCGGTGTCACCTTGAAGGTCTCTGAGTTGCAGAGCCATCAATTTTTCCTGAGCCTTTGATTTTTGCTGCTGAGCTTTAGTATAGAAATGAGTGGCGGCATCCAGAATTTTGGTGATGGGTTTAGCTCCCCATGTGATTTGCAGGGGCTCAGAAATCTTTGGTAACAGCCCTAAAACAAAGGTCTGGATGATCACGGCAGAAAGGTTAGCTTCTGGGTCTTCATTGCCGGAATGTGCCTTAAAGACTTGGATCAGGCGAGAATAGTAATCGGCAGGGTGTTTTTCAAGCTTCTGTTTACATGTAGAAACTATGGACCAGTCTGTCTTCTGTGGGGAAACCTTAGGACAGCCTCTAGGACCCATTTATAGAGGTCCCGCAGATAGCATTGCCGGGGTCCTGAGCAGGCCAATGGGCCTCTTTGAGGAGGGTATCCCTTTGGTCTCCAGAGAGAAGATCGCTGAGGAGCATCTGAATGTCACTGTAAGTTGGCTTATAGACCTCAAAAAGGGTTTTAAGCTTTTGAGCAAACCTGGTAGGGTCTTCACAGAGCTTAGGGAAAGTAGTTGACCGGGAGATGATTTCTGAGGGTGAGAAGGGGACGTGGACTACCATGGATTGCTCCCCCCAGCACAGCGTACTCTCGGAGAGGATGCTGCGGCACAGCAAGGCTTCCACCCTGGCGAGTAATAATCTTTCTTACAGTGGCTTCCTTTGTGTCTACGTCGGTGGTAGCATTGCAGCGATTCCTAAAAGTGAATCTGATCAGGGAGTCTGAAGATGATTAATCTGTTTCTTAAATTTTTCCTCATTCTCCTTGTAGGTAGCCATAAGGGAGCGTTTATGGTGTTTTTCGGACTCGTCTTCCCATAGGTACCAGGCTTCTGGGGTGCTTGTTTTCCAAATTTCCCTGGAGGTGTTTGAGAATTTGATGATCCCAGGACCCATTTAAGGGCCAGAGTAACTTAGGGTCATCATTTGTATACTGATTCCATTTTGCTAAGTATTGAGTTGACCGGGGCCCATATTTTAGATGCATGAACCGGGCGGGATTCTGCTGCGGGGCCTTAGAGGTCCCGCTACCCATTGTCATGCCTAGCACTTACAGACACCGAAACAGATGGGTACTTACACTGGCCAAGGACTTTTCCTTCAGAGCCAAGCAGGCAGATGACAGATCAGGGTCCAGCAATGGAGTCAAAGAGCCGAGACAAGGGTCCTAATTGGGGCAGTCTGTGTAAGGACACATCCCAGATGAGCCCCCAAAATGACGTGGAAATCATGAAAAGATCACTGCTTGGCTAACAGACTGCTTTATTTCTCATGGCCATGGGAAGAGAAGGAAGGGCGGCTAATTCTCTGCAGCTACAGAATATAGATTCTGTGATATACTTGTGAGAAAAAGACACACAGAAGCCTCCCCTGAAGACATTCTTGGCAGTCTGACTATAAATCACCCTGGAGTGTCGCTAGACTAAACATGTTTTCTTTAGCTGTCTCCCGAGAAATTTATCTTAAGGTCCCTTTATTTTTTGGCCTTTACTTATGTTCCTTATTATGACTTAACTTTATTTTTGCTTGTTCCAGTACTTTTCCTCATCAGATCCACCTCAGCTATGAGCCAGCAATGTGATGTAGCTGTGAGAAGGACAGCTCAGATCATAGAATCATAGAAAATTAGGTTTGGAAAGGATATCAGCAGGTCATCTAGTCCAACTCTCTGCTCAAAGCAGGACCATCCCCAACTATGTCATCCCAGACAACTACCCAGGTCTTAAAAACCTTCAAGAATGGAGAGTCCACAACCTCCCTAGGTAACCTGTTCCAGTGTTTCATTACCCTCCTTATGAGAAGGTTCTTCCTAATATCTAACCTAAACTTCCCTTCCTGCAAATTGAACCTTTGCTGCTTGTTCTGTCATCTGCCACCACTGAAAACAGTCCAGCTGCATCCTCCTTGGAACCCCACTTCAAGTAGTTGAAGGCTGCTATTAAATCCCTTCTCAGTCGTCTATTCTTCAGACTAAATAAGCCCAGTTCCCACAAGCTCTCTTCATAAGTCATATGTCCCAGCCCCCTTAATGCTTTTTACTTTGTCCAACTTATCTATATCTTCTCTGTAGTGGGGGCCCAAAACTCGACACAGTGGATGCATCTACATGTCCATTTAAGTGGGACTAAATTTACTGTGCATTAAGCTAATGCACAGTAATGCACATGGTTGTCATGGGCAATTTTAATTATCTAGATACCTCCTAGGAGGAACACTTAGCCAAGTTGAATTGGTAGTGATCCTTCCAGACCTGTGTTGAAGAACTCATCCTGACTCAGGAGGTACATAGGCCTACCAGAGGTGAAGCTCTACTAGCCAAAGGCAATGACCTGGTGACCGACTTAAATATAGAGGCAAGTCTGGGAAACAGCGACCATGAAACCGTCGTGATCA
This sequence comes from Crocodylus siamensis, assembly GCF_052110815.1. Classification (NCBI taxonomy): domain Eukaryota; kingdom Metazoa; phylum Chordata; order Crocodylia; family Crocodylidae; genus Crocodylus; species Crocodylus siamensis. The sequence goes on from NC_143409.1 coordinate 49,129,982, forward strand.
CTGTCTAACATGTCAGACAAATCTGATAACAGGATTGAAGTCTTGGACTTCAAAAGTGAAAATTTAAACAAACTTAGGTCACTAGTAGGTGAAGTGCTGCAGGACCAGGGACTGAAGGCAAAAGGTGTGCCTGAATAGTGGTTGTTCCTTAAGGACACAATCCTTGAAGCACAAAGGAAGTCCATCCCCATGCAGAGAAAAAGTAACAGAAGGTCTGGGAAGCCCTCTTGGCTAAACAAGGAAACCATGGTCCTCTTCAGAAAAAAGAAAGAAGCTTATAAACAACGGAAGCTCAGGGTGGGCCCCAAGGAAGACTATTCCACAATGGACCAGATTTGCAGGGAGCACATAAAAAATGCTAAATTGGTGACCAAACTTAGATTAGCAATGGGAATCAAGGGCAATAAGAAGTCTTTCTGTAGATACATAGGTAACAGAAGGAAAACAAATGGGAGTGTGGGGTCATTGCTCAACAACTCAGGAGAGCTGGTTACTGGCACCCAGGAGAAAGCAGAACTCCTGAATGACTACTTATCCTCAGTCTTTCACCAGATTAAGGGGAAAACCATGCCAGGTAGAGTACAGGATGAGCACAGTAGGAGTAATCGTCTTCCTACTGTTGCCATAGAATTGGTGTATGACCAATTAAAAAACATGAGATGTATACAAGTCAGTGGGACCAGATGATATTCATCCAGGAGTGCTGAAGAAGCTGGGTGAAGTCATTGTGGAACCCTTGGCAAAACTCTTCTACAACTCATGGTGCTCTGGAGAAGTCCCTGAGGACTGGAAGAGGGCCAGTGTTGTAGCCAGCCACAAGAAGGGCAGGAGGGAGGACTATAGGTCAATCAGCCTAACTTCCATCCTAGGGAAAATCCTCAAAAAGTTCATCAAGGAGTCTATCTGCAATAAGCTTCCAGAAAGTAAGATTCTGAATGACAGCAAGCATATCTTTGTTGTGGGTAGGTCTTGCCTTACCAGCCTCATCTCCTTCTATGACCAGGTAACTCACCACCTGGACACAAGAGAACAGGTTGACATTGTGTACCTTGACTTACAAAAGGTCTTTGATATAATATCCTGCAATGTCCACATGAGAAAGTTGGAGAATTGTAGACTTAACTCTAAGACAGTCAGGTGTGTGAGACACTGGCTGCAGGATAGGACCCAGAGAGTTGTAGTGAATGGATCTGTGCAATCCTGATGAGAGGTGGGCAGCGGTGTCCTGCAGTGATTGGTGCTTGGTCCAGTCCTTTTCAACATCTTTATTAAATATTTGGATGTGGGGGTGAAGAGCTCACTGGCCAAGTTCGTGGACAATACCAAGTTATGGGGAAACGTGGTCATGCTTGAAGATAGGCTATGGATACATGTGGACCTAGACAGGTGTCACGGAGTCACGTAGGTGCCCCGTGACTGTGAGTATGATTGGCAGAGCTGCCAATCATCCAGGCAGCTCAGGTGCCGGTTACCAGGGCGACCAGGCGGGTCACGTGGCCAGAAGGGGGCAGGGCCAGGCCTTTATAAACAGCTTAGGCCGGAGCCTGCCTCACAGTTCCCTTCTGGCTGCCGCAGGAGCAGGAGCTCTGTGGCTGAGCTGCGTGGCCCGAGTTAAGTGGTCGCAGCCTTACCACACTAACTGGCTGCGATGATGCGGGGAACAAGATCGCCCTGAAGGGATGTAGGACTGAGAGCCCTGGCGGAGCTTGGAGTTATGGTTAGGCGTACAGAGCCTCTGTGTTTATGTTGCAGCCAGATGGCATGAGCTTATGTTACAGTTTACACCAAAGGACCGGGTGAGGCTGTAGGGGAGCGAGGAGGCCTCACGGGGGCTCCCCAGCAGCTTGGGGGTTCCTGATGCCCAGTAGGGGCACAGTGCCAGTGGGGCAATATTGTCGGTGCCGGAGAGGCACCGTATTGCGCCAGGGAGGTGCGGTGTGTGGGGTTGCAGACCCCAGCCCATAAGGGCGGTGTTTTGCCCAGTCGGGCAACCGGACCCAGAGAGGGGTCAAGGGGACAGGCACAGCAGCGAGCGCCTGTGCCCCTAGCACGAGGCGCACGACGTCAGCCCTGGAGAGGGCAAGGCCCCAGAGTGGGGCAGAGACAGAGTGCGAGGCGCGCGGTGTCAACCCTAGAGAGGGCAAGGCCCCAGAGTGGGGCAGAGACAGAGTGCGAGGCGCGCGGTGTCAGCCCTAGAGAGGGCAAGGCCCCAGAGTGGGGCAGAGACAGAGCACGAGGCACGCGGTGTCAGCCCTAGAGAGGGCAAGGCCCCAGAGTGGGGCAGAGACAGAGTGCGAGGTGCGCGGTGTCAGCCCTAGAGAGGGCAAGGCCCCAGAGCGGGGCAGAACAGGCAGCAGGAGCAAGCCAGACCCAACGGCGCCAGCATCGGGGCGGCAGGAGCGAGCCAGACCCAAGGGCGCCGGCATCGGGGCGGCAGGAGCGAGCCAGACGCAGGGGGTGCCAGCGAATAGCCGGACACTGGTGAGAACCCGGCCCAAGGGCGTCGGCAGCCAGACGCCAGTGAGAACCCGGCCCAAGGGCACCGGTATTGAGGCGGTGGTAGTGAGCTGGACCCAGGAGGTGCCAGCGATTAGCTGAACGCCGACGAGACAGGCCCAGGGCGCAGGGAACGGGCTGGAGATAGGAGCCCGGCCCAAGGGGGCGCCAGGTGGGCGAGAAGCCCAGGGTGCCCGAGAGAGAGAACGAGGGCACCCGAGGGGTGAGGTACTATACAAACGTCCCTCAGAACAGCTGAGAGGCTTGGGGTGTGCTAAAGGGGAGGTTTGGAGGCACGCATAGCCCTTAAGGCAGGGCGCATATAGATACCCCATTTAGGAGTAGGGGCAGGAACATCGGTACCATCCACTAGGGAAACAGAGGCAGCCTCCCATACAACTTATTGGTCATCAAAGTCATGGCGGGCAAGATTCTGAGGGTGCTAAGTTCACTCTAACGTGACGGTAGGGGTGCTAGGGAGTTCACGGCCACCCCTAGGCCCCACTCCCTCACAGCAGGCTAGCAAGTTGGGTGGATTGGAATCTGATGAAGTTCCAGATTGAGAAATGTAAAGCAATCCATCTTGGGATGAGCAACCCACAATACACCTATAGGCTTGGTGTCAACAAAATGACTAGCAACACAAATGAAAGGGACCTGGGGATAATAATAGATGGCATTATGGATATGAGCTGGTAGTGCGATGTTGTAGTCAGGAGGGAAAATAATACACTGGCATGCATGAACCAATGCATCTCTAGCAAAGCCAAGGAGGTGATTTGTCTGCTCTATTAAGCACTGGTAAGGGCGCAGCTGGAGTATGACGTCCAGTTTTGGGCACCATACTTTAAAAAAGATGTGGACAAGTTTGAGAGAGACCAAAGAAGAGCCAGCTGTATGATCAGAGTCTTACACGGGAAGCCATACGAGGGAAGGCTGAGGAATCTTGTACTCTTCAGCCTAAAGAAAAGAAGGCTGAGAGGGGACCTGGCAGGAGCTTACCGCTAAACTAGGGGTGTACAAGGGCTCAGTGACCAACTGTTCACCAGGGCACTCAAGGGGAACACCAGGAGTAATAGCCACAAACTCCTGGAAGATCTATTCAGGATTAACATTAGAAAAAAACTTCTTCACAGTCAGGGTGTTCAGACTGTGGAATAATCTCCCTCTAGAGGAGGTGGAGTCACCTACCCTGGAAATCTTCAAGAAGAGGCTAGACAGTCACTTTGCTGGAGTCACCTGATCCCCAGTTCTCTTTTCTGCTTGATGCAGGGAGCTGGACCCGATGATCTTGCAAGGTCCCTTATGGCCTTACAATCTACAAATCTATTAAATGATTGTTGGCAGCTGTCTACACATGCAGAGGCTTATATGGAAAGGTTAAGCAAGTAAAATATTTATTTCTAAATGAATCAGTAACTCTCTTTGTTCTGAGATCCTTTGACAGTTAACATGGGTGACTGGTGCTACGTTAGTTGGGGGGGGGACGGGTGGCATGTGCCCCACCGACCCCATGGCCAGTCAAGCATAACGGGGACAATCTCGCCACCCAACACTCACGGGCGGGGGGCACTGGCACTCTCTCCTGCCCCCCTGCCCATTGTTTGAAGGAAAGCATGACCTGTCAGGGGGTTCAGTGGTGCTCTCAGGAGGTGCATGTCCTCCCCCTGACTACGCATCACCATTATAGTTTCATAGTTTCATAGTTTCATAGTAGCTAGAGTCGGAAGGGACCTAGGTAGATCATCTAGTCCGAGTCAAGCATAACGGGGACAATCTCGCCACCCAACACTCATGGGCGGGGGCACTGGCACTCTCTCCTGCCCCCCTGCCCATTGTTTGAAGTGGAAAGCATGACCTGTCAGGGGGTTCACTGGTGCTCTCAGGAGGTGCATGTCCTCCCCCCGACTACGCATCACCATTGACAGTTAACAAACCACATCCTTCCATAGTTCCACACAGACTTGGGACTAAATCTAATGCTAAGTCCTTCCAGCCTTGCCATGTGCCCCTGTTGCCACAAGTGGGCATTCCAGACTAGCCACCTAGATGCCAGCACTAGGCAGCCATGTTGAAGCCAGAGCCAGCTGTTAGCACTTAGCAACCATCTTGGAAATGCTGATCCCTGGCCAGCCCCTTCCCTGCCCAGAAGCTGTATGCCCAGTGCAAAGCATCATACAGCAACTCCCTCCTTGCCCACCCCGCCACCCCACACTAGGGCTGCTCCAACCCGTGCCCCTACCCGTATTCCTGTCCCTGACAGTGATGCCCAGCTCCCCGCTGTTCCAGCCAGCCCCCTGCTAGTGACAACCAGTGCCCTACACTCATGCTAATGATGAACCTGCCAACAGGCACCAGGGCACCAAATCTGGGAGGCCCGAGCTGACCTTCTTCTCCTGCTCTCCCTGCTCTAGCCCACCTGCCCTGCCACCCACACACCCCCTACCCATCGCCAGCACTACTTTGAGGACACACACAGTTGAAAGAAAACAATTCTATTACCCTCACGACACCCACCCCATATGTCCCCACTCCCTTCCCACCAATGGAAAGCCCCACCTCAACCAACTGAGCCCCTCCACCACCTTCCCCACCCACCACCAGAGAAACCACTTACAAATAGCCCAGCCTCTGGCATGGATCTTTGAAAACTCCTGGTGCTCTGGTGTAGTGCCCAAAGACTGGAAGAAGGCCAATGTGGTGTCTATCTTCAAGAAAGGGAAGAAAGTGGATCCGGCTAACTATAGGCCCATCAGCCTGACCTCTACCCCGGGGAAGATCTTGGAAAAGTTTATTAAAGAAGCCATCCTTAATGGACTGGCCAACGCCAACATCCTAAGGGATTGCCAGCATGGGTTTGTTGCGAGTAGGTCTTGCTTGACCAATCTCATTTCCTTTTACAACCAGGTGACCTATCACCTGGACAAGGGAGAAGAGATTGATGTCATATATCTTGACTTTAAAAAAGCCTTCGATCTGGTATCCCATGATCACTTCTTGGCAAAACTGGCCAATTGTGGCCTTGGGTCCACCACGATCCGCTGGCTGGGAAATTGGCTCCAGTGGATGGACCCAGAAGGTGGTAATTGATGGAAGTCAATCATCATGGTGTCCTGTGACCAGTGGGGTCCCCCAAGGCTCTGTCCTTGGACCCATATTGTTCAACATCTTCATTAATGATGTGGACATTGAAGTCAGAAGTGGACTGGCCATGTTCGCCGATGACACCAAACTTTGGGGCAAAGCATCCACACCAGAAGACAGGCAGGTGACCCAGGCTGACCTGGACAGGCTCAGCAAATGGGCGGACAAGAACCTGGTGGTGTTGAACACTAAAAATTGCAAGGTTCTCCACCTTGGGAAGAAAAACCTGCAGCATGCTTATAGGCTCAGCAGTGCTATGCTGGCTAGGACTATGGAAGAAAGAGACTTGGGGGTCATCACTGACCACAAGATGAACATGAGCCTTCAATGCAATGCTGCGGCTAGTAAAGCGACCAAAACCCTGGCTTCTAGCCACAGATGCTTCTCAAGCAAATCCTGGGACGTCATTCTCCCCTTGTACTCGGCCTTGGTGAGGCCGCAACTGGAGTACTGCGTCCAGTTTTGGGCTCCACAATTCAAAGAGGATGTGGAGAAGCTTGAGAGAGTCCAGAGAAGAGCCACACACATATTCAGAGGTCAGGAAAACAGACCTTATGGCGACAGGCTGAGAGCCATGGGGCTCTTTAGCCTGGAAAAGCACAAGCTCAGGGGTGATCTGATGGCCACCTATAAGTTTATCAGGGTTGACCACCAGTATCTGGGGGAATGTTTGTTCACCAGAGCGCCCCAAGGGATGACGAGGTCGAACAGTCACAAACTCCTGCAAGACTGTTTCAGGCTGGACATAAGGAAGAATTTCTTCACTGTCCGAGCCCCGAAGGTCTGGAACAGTCTGCCAGCAGAGGTGGTTCAAGCACCTACATTGAACACCTTCAAGAGCAAATTGGATGCTTACCTTGTTGGGACCCTATGACCCCAGCTGACTTCCTGCTCCTCGGGCAGGGGCTGGACTTGATGATCTTTCAAGGTCCCTTCCAGCCCAAATGTCTATGAAATCTATGAAATGGAAAACTATTTCCAAATAGAAAGCTATTGTAACCCAGGCACTACTCCAAGAGGTACCCCCTCTCGAATTCAAGGAATCAGAGCAGGTGTACAACCACTGTGGGAGGTGTAGAGACCCTCCTCCCCTTATAGGGCAGGGGCATATCACTAATCGGGACTTAACCATATACGTTTTAATGAGAAAACAGTACTTGGAACATAACCAGTATAAATCAGGAGGTATAGGGGACACTACAACACCCCGAGGGGGCAGGATTCAATAAAGGTTAGACAGTCATAGACATATTCATCCAGTTGACAAGAGACAGGGTTAACAAAATATAAAACACAAACAGCAGAACAAACTATACGGATTGGTGAAAGATAAAAGGCACAAAATACAAAACATCAGATAACAAGGAATATAGGGCCTAGGTATCTGGAGGGGGTGGAAAGAGGGAAAACCCAATTATCTCCTTCCAGTGCAACCTTGTGGTGCCTTACTGGTCTCCCCTGAATCAGCTGTGCTGCCCCTTTTATCCCCCTCCAGGTGACCCAAAGGCCAATCAGGGGACATGGAGGATGAGTCTCTGGGGCCTGATTGGTGAGAAAAGAGAATCCCAAGCCTCAGCCATGCAAAGGGAATAGTAAGGCAACCCCAACACCTCAGCCATGCAAACAGTAGTTTCCCTCATCCCTACAGGGTCTTGTAGCTGCAGATCACAAATGGTCTTCACTGTTTCAGGGCTCCAAACATTCCCAGGGCTGCTGGGGAGTTGTCAAGACAGGGCATTAGCATCCATGTTCTTTCATCCAACTCAATAGTGCAGGCTGAAGGTGTGGTTGGGCAGTTCCATGATCCAACAATGGCCAGTCGCATTCAACTTAGTGCTGGTGAGCACATAGGTCAAGGGATTATTATCTGTCCACACCTGGAAGGTGGTTCCATATAGACAGTCCTGGAATTTCTCAGTAATGGCCCACTTGAGGGCCAGGAATTCAAACTTATGTACCGGGTAGCTCGTCTCTCTGGGTGACAATCGTCTGCTGGCAAAAGCCACTGGTCACTGGTGTTCCTCATGTTCCTGGTACAGTACAGCCCCCAGGCCTGACAGGCTAGAATCTGTGTGCAAAATAAAAGGGCAGTTGGGGTCAGCATATGCCAGCACAGGTGTCTGAGTAAACTGCTGGATCACCTCTAGGAAGGCATCTTCACACCATGAGTCCCACCGGGGACCAAAAGGGTCTGTGGGGCTTCATGTCACAGGGAGCCCCTTTAAGCCATTGTTTCGCCCCTCTTGTGGGGCGACCTTCCCACCTGGTGTCCACAAGTCAGGGCATTTAAAGGTCCCATTATTGTAGCATAGTCTTTAATGAATCCCCAATAGAAACCCGTAAATCCCAGGAACCCTTTCAGTTTCCTAAAGTTCTTGGGTTGAGGCCAGGTGGTCACAGCACTTACTTTCTCTGGATCAGTGCTGACCCCTTTCTGTGATACAATATGTCCTATGTACTTCACAGACTCCTGGCAGAACTTACATTTATCAATGGCCAACTTAAGTCCACCGCTCTTCAACTGATCGAGTACCCAGAGTAGCCGTTCTTTTTGTTCCTCCAGGGTCTTTCCAAAACCAATAATATCATCTAAATAAACCAGTACTTGGGTCATATGCATATCCCCAACCACCTTCTCCATTAGTCATTGGAAGGTGGCGGGAGCCCCAGATATCCCTTGGGGCATTCGTTCAAACTGATAGAATCCAAAGGGGCAAATAAAAGCAGTCTTCTCTTTGTCCTCTTCCTGCAGAGGTATCTGGTAGCAGCCACTGCGGCGGTCTAGTACTGAAACTCATTTGCTCTGTACTAAATAAGCCAAAGCCTCCTGCACCCACAGGACAGTGTGTTGACTGGTGATGGTCCGGGCATTCAAAGTCTGGAAATCAATACACATACAGAGCTGGCCATTCTTCTTCTGCACAATCACAATGAGAGAGGCATAGGGGCTCTTAGATTCTATGATGATGCAGTGGTTCATGAGCTCCTGTAGATGATGCCTTACTTCCCCCAGCTCAGCAAAGGGAATACACCGAGATGTGTCATGAAAGGGTGATGGGTTGCTCAGATGAATGTGCTGCTCCACCCCCTTAGCCTCCCCCACATCCCAGTCATGCAGGAATAAAACATGGGCTCAAGCCCCAAGTTTGTCCCTAACCTGAGCTCTACAGTCTTTGGGCACCAGGGGGTTCTCAAAAAAGAACCTTGAAGGGTCAATTGGACGGGGGTTTCCCTTCTGCTCAGGGTTTATTACTTCAGCTTCCTTTATTAAGGCCACCTTCTGTCCTGGGTGGACCACAATATCTTTCAAGGTTGGGTTAACCATTATCACTGTAACCTGGTCTTGGTTGAGCCCTTTTGTCTCGATCACACCATCAGGGACCCTCAGTGCACTGGGTCTCTCTCTCCCAGTGGGGGTCTCCACCACCAGCAGCTTATTCTTTTCATCCCTCTCAATCCAATTACATACAGTAGGCAAAGCCCATTGGCCTTTTGTGGGGACTTGCTGGGGCTTTGCTCCAGAGAAGTGCAGGGTTCCTACAACCTAAGGGTGACCCCCATCTCTCTATGCTCCCATCAGTCATATGCCTCTGAGCACAAGGAATGCATTGTTAACCGTTGTTGGTTACCTGGGCCAGCCTGTTGTTTACAGTAGCAAGCGAGAACCCGGAAAAGGCTGGAGTTGGTCCCTACAATGAGAGTGGCCCCTTTCATCCACCCCAGATCAGGACATACTTGAGCGATAGTTGACACTTCTTCCTCCATCCCAGATATCTCAACAGGGAATTTTAGCCTCATGTTCACATAACCCCTGTAAGGAAACTGTTCCTGGCTTAAGCCATAAAGTCCCAACCCCATAAGGGAAAGCAAAGGCAGGTGTCTCAGATGGTCTTCATAGAAGGATTCAAATAGGATGGTAACCTGGGATCCGCTGTCTAGAATGGCCCAGCACGGGTGACCATTCAGAATCATGGGGACATCTGTAGGGGGTCCCACTAGCCCTTTTCTCAGTGAATTTACTGAGGGTAATGTGTGGAAGTCTGGGTCTGCAGTGGAGCCGACTCCATTGCTCTGCCCCTTCCCAATTTCACATTGCCCACTGCCCTTTTTACCTTTCAAATATCAATTCAGGGTTCTCAGGCTGGGTGCACTCCTGAGCCATGTGCCCTGGCTCCCCACATCTATAGCAGAACCCAGGAGCCCTAGAGCAGGTATGGGGCCTGGGTCCTCCCGAGGCACGATGAGGGACCGAGGGCTGACCCCTGGTGTGGGTTCTGGCCACGGCAGCTGTTAGTGCTGGAGCCACAGGCTCCTCCTCCACTCCCAACAAGGTGTCCTTATGGAGAGCCACTGTTAGAACCTGACCCATGGGTCCTCTCTGGGGGTAAACATCCTCTGGGACCCACATAGTCTTTCTGAGTCTGGATATTTCTTCCTCTTCACAAATCTCTTGGAGGAGGTGACAGAAGTCATATGGGCTGCTCCTGCTCCCTCCTAAGTTGAGGTTCCAGAGTAAGTCTGGGCTATACCATGCCCCAATAAGAATTTGCTGGAGCCGTATCTGATCAGTATCAGTGACATTAAGTGCGCCTTGGGTCACTAGGTGTTGTAACACCAGCTTTAAGTGCAGGGCATACACTGAGTCTCGTCCTTGCACTGGAAGGTTCCCAGCAATTTGTAGTACACACCCCCACTCCCTGTGGGTTGGCCAAAAGCATCCTGAAGGACCTGAACGCATTGCTGGGTGGTGATAACAGGATTCTGGATTTTGGCAGTCCTCAGAACCCCAAAGGTAGGCTCCCTCAGGACCTCTAGCAGACAGTCTTGCTTATCCTCATCAGGTATTTGCCAAGTCAGTAAAGTCTCTTGAATATGGGAGAGCCAAGAATTGAATCCTTTCTCCCCTGCAGGGACTGGAAGGGTTCCTGAGAAACTCTGTAGTCTCTTATAAGCTTCCTGGTCACTTGAGGAATGGATCACCTTCTGCAGAATGTGCTTGAAAACCCTCACCCATTCCGGGGTAGCCTCAGTACCAGCAGGTTGCCCTGCTCCCTCCTGCACTGTTCCATCACTCCCGGAGGGTACGGCAGACTGGTCAGCATTGGATATGTCCCCTGGTGGCTCTCTCTCTCTCTCTGTCTCTACAGGGGTACACAGTGCTTGAATAACATTCTAGCACCCGCTACGTGGGGATCCGGGATGAGCCCACAAAATGTAACCCAGGCATTACTCCAAGAGGTACTCCCTCTTGAATTGAAGGGATCAGATCAGGTGCACAACCACTGTGGGAGGTGTAGAGATCCTCCTTCCCCTATAGAGCAGAGCCAGATCACTAATGGGGACTTAATGACATACCTTTTAATGAGAGAACAGTACTGGGAGCATAACCAGTATAAACCAAGGGATATACAGGACACTACAATGCCCTGAGGGGGGTAGGATTCAATAAAGGTTAGACAATTACAATCATAGACATCTTCACCCAGTTGACAAAAGACAGGGTTAACAAAATATAAAACACAAACAGCAGAACAGGCTGACACACTCACAGTGCAAAAGAGTAGACTTTAGTGGGCAGGAGGAGCTAGGATTCTCTTGCCAACTCTTGAGTGGGCAGTCAGAAGGGCATTCTGAAATGGGATGAGCCCCAAGTGTGTGGGAATCCATCTCCAAGGAAAGAGTGACAAGTGGGAAATATTTGATAATACTGGGCCAGCTTTAAATGGTTCTTTCTTTCAAGGGAGATGCTATGTGACCCCAGATTTAGGGCATGTCAAATCTCACATGAAGGATGGACATCATGATCATAATGCGTTGATGCATGTAGGCATGAGAGTAGCCCTGAGTGAAGAGAGACATCCACTGTGGAATGATGGGTGGAACAGGGTGACCTCCACACCCAGGATGAGTGAGCAGGTCTTCTTTCTTCATTTGCTGTGGTTCTTTCTTTCAAGTAGACCCTACATGACCCATATCTGTCTCACCCATCATGGCTTTCAAACTTTGTCCCAGAAAGGGAAGAATAGTGGAGATATATAACCAGAGAATTGGGCAATGGGCTCTCTGGTTACATATCCAGTTCTCCACCCTTCCCTCTTTTCCAGAGAAGATTTTTCTTTCTCAAGAAGGAAAATTTTAGGGGAACAGAGAAAATGGAGAGTACATGGTTTTGAAAGCCAATTCCTCAAGCACATACAGTGTCACTGCTTGCCTTGGCTGAGCCTCCCATCACAGAGTTTGCTACCTGTCTAAGTCTTTTGGATTCACAGGGTGCAACTACATGAGCATTTAATTCAGGAACAGTTTGCTTGCAAGTAAACTACTCACAAGTAAATGTGCCTGGGCAGATGTCTACACACTCAGGGAAGTGGGAGCATAGTTTCATAGCTTGTAGGGTCAGAAGGGACCTGAGCAGATCATCAAGTCTGACCCCCTGCCTTGGCAGGAAGGAGTACGGGGGTCAAACAACCCTGGCAAGGTGTTCATCCAGCCTCCTCTTAAAGAGCCCCAGGGAGGGGACCAGCACCGCTTCTCTTGGAAGTTGGTTCCAGATCCTTGCCGCCCTGACTGTGAAGTAGCACCTCCTGTCATCTAGTCTGAATCTACCCTCTGCCAGCTTCTGACCGTTATTTCTGATCACTCCTGGTAGTGTTCAGGGGAACAGGGACTCCCCCAGTGCCTGCTGGTCCCCCCTGACTAGTTTGTAACAGGCCACTAGATCCCCCCTCAGCCTTCTCTTGTGGAGGCTGAACAGGTTCAGGTCCCATATGCTCTCCTTGTAGGGCCTGCACTGCTGCCCCCTGATCATGCGAGTGGCTTCCTCTGGACCCTCTCCATGTTGTCCACATCCCTCCTGAAGTGCGGCGCCCAGAACTGGATGCAGTACTCTGGCTGCAGCCTGACCAGTGTTGCATGGAGAGGGAGGATCACTTCCTTGGACCTGGTCAAGATGCATCTGTGGATGCATGACGAGGTATGGTTGGCCTTTTTGACTGCATCCCCACACTGCCGGCCCATGTTCATCTTGGAGTCAATGATGACTCCAAGATCCTTTTCTGCCTCTGCACTGATGAGAAAGGAGTTTCCCAGCCTGTAGGTATGCTGCTGGCTCTCCCCCCCAGGTGCAGCATCTTGCACTTCTCAGTGTTGAAACCCATCCTGTTCTCATCCGCCCACCCCTGTAACCTGTCCAGGTCCTATTGCAGCTGATTCCTCCCTTCTAGCATGCCCACATCCCCCCACATCTTAGTGTCATCTGCAAATTTGGACAGGGTGCTTTTTACCCCCTCGTCCAAGTCACTGATGAAGATGTTGAACAGTGTGGGCCCGAGGACAGAGCCCTGGGGGACCCCACTGCCAACATCCCTCCAAGTCGAAAATGACCCATCCACCACCACTCGAAGTCCTTCCTAAAGTCCAGAAAGACTACGTCCACTGCTACCCCTGCATCTAAGGATTTTGTGACCTGGTCATAGAAGGCCACCAGGTTGGTCTGACAGGACCTGCCTCTAATGAACCCATATTGGTTGCCCCTAAGCATAACCTATCCCAGTGGCCCCTCGTGGACATGTGCCAGGATAATTGTCTCAAAAAGCTTACCCAGGATCGAGGTAAGACTAACTGGTCTATAGTTTACTGGGTCCTTCTTCCTCTCTTTTTTGAAAAAGAGAACCACACTGGCCCTTTTCCAGTCCTCTTGCACTACACCAGTGCAAAATGAGTGCCCGTAAAGCTGTGCCGGGGTCCTGCAATGACCTCTGCTAATTCTCTCAGCACTCTGGGGTGGAGATCATCTGGGCCAGGTGATTTAAATATGTCCAGTCCCTCCCAAAATTCCCTGACTTGATCCTCACTGACCCTTGGCCTAGGTACACCCCCTGTCCTGACTGAGGGGATCCCGTTGGGGGGCTTATCTGGTCCCTGCTCAGGAAAATGGAGGCAAAGAAGTTGTTAAATAGGTTAGCTTTGCTGTTTGGTGTGACGACCAGATTTCCTAGCATGTCTAATGGCAGCTCCTGCTTCCTGGACCCTGAAATGGGCCCCTGCTACCACCAGAGGGCGCTCTAGGCTCCCCAGGGGAACTAGCCTAGGGGCTGCAAGAGAGTACTGAGCCAGGAGTTTAACTTCATTCTTCAAGCTTCATCAGATATGGGCCAAGGATGTAGATGTCTTGGGCAAAAGCTTGGGTTTTAAATTTACAGGTAAAAGATAACTAAGTTCCAGATATGAGACTCAAAATAATGTGCTGGCTCTTCTTGTGAGCATTCAGTTGAAACAATGAATAATTCAATCACATCAGGCCTGTGGATTGTATGGGCAATGAAAGTTTTGTTGAATCTGCAGGACTTTGCAGACTTCTTTCATTATTTGCCCAGTAAAATGAGTTCCTCTATTGGAGTTTATGGATAAAGGAATACCAAACCTTGGAATGAAGTCTCTGAGCAATCTTTTGCTTACAGTGGTGGTGTCGGCCTTTGCACATGGGAAGGTTCTACCCATCCAGAGAACATACACACAATAACAAGAACATATTCACAAGAGCAACATTTCTGCATTTGAATAAAATCTAATTGTAAATTTACAAATGGTCCCCAAGGTGGGGGATGCACTGCCTGTTTTGTCTTTACAGATTTTCCCACATTATGGGCTTGACAAATAGGGCAGGCATAACAGTACTGCTGAGCTACAGATGGAAAGGTTGGGGAAAACCAATCAAGCTTAACAGCTTCTATCATCCCCCCCTTTGCTCACATGTGCCATGCCATGGTGTATGCGAGCAAGGTAGGGAAGGAGGACCATTGGGGCAACCAGACGGCCATCCGGGGAGTGCCACAAATGATCAGGGTGTAAAAAACACCCAGCCAGACTCCATGAACTTTTTTCTGGTTCTGGAGCCTGATCTTGGAGAAGGGCAACATTGTGAAGACTTGCCAATGGAGACTGGGCAGTTGGGATGGACAAAAACACAGGCATGGCCTGAGGAGTGGAAATAGTCTCAGCTTTGGCAGCGGAGTCTGCCAGAGCATTCCCACGTGTAACACCATCATAAGGTTTCTGGGGGGCTTGGCATTTAATAATAGCAATAGCAGAAGGCATTTGTAATGCATTTATCAAGGCTTCTACATATGGACCATTACTGATTTTGGTATTTCCTGGCATGAGGAAGCCTCTTTGCTTCCAAAGTTGACCCTAATCATGTACAATACCAAAAGCATAGTGAGAATCAGTAAAAATATTAACAGGGGCATCAGAAGCTAAGGTACAAGCCCTCATGAGGGCCACAAGCTTGACAACTTGAGCTGAACGCACATCAGGCAGATGATGGCTTTCTGTGATATCATATTGGGAACATACTGCATATCCTGCAGCAAGGAAACCTTTTGGGCTTCTGTGACATGATCCATCATCATAGAATAAGAGCTCTGGGTTTTGGAGGGGGGTATCTTTTAGATCAGTATGTGGCATTGGTAGGTGAGCAGTGGTATGAGAGGAAAAGTAGGTAAAACTACAGAAATTACTGCATGGTGATCTTGTACAAAGCGATAGGTCTTCTTTCCAAGTTTCCTTACAGGATGAACAGGCGTATTACAAGGGCTTTTAGTTGGAACAATGATACTTTGCTTCAAAAAGGCAGTTATAACAGGGCGTATCCCATCTTCAGCTTCTGGGCATAAAGGGTAATGAGCAACCTTAGGAAAAACTTTAGCTGGGTTTCATTTAATTCTTACAGGCTGGGCAGTATGGATATGCCCTACTTCATTAGCGTGCTGGGACCAGAGAGATGGACAGACAGCCTTTATGATTTCTTCTTGCAACACAGAAAGATCAGAAATGTCATCATGACTAGGAGGATATAGAGACCCTGCCAGGCTACCTGCCAGCCAGTGATGCATTTCAAATTGGTTCACCGGCAGCCAACAATTGCTGGCCTTCACTGGATCAGGTCAATGAGGTCATAAGGTCTATATAAGTCAAGGACTGCCCAGGAAGCGGGGCAGCAGCCATGATGAGACCTCTCAGAGAAGCTGGCCCGTCGAAAGCTCGCTCTCTCCTTTGAAACTCATGATCAATGAACGGCCTGCCTCCAGAGGAAATCCCCACCTGCCTCTGGATGATACTTGTGGGTAAGCTACTTTAGATCTAACTAGGTATATAGCTTGCCTACTCCTTGTAACCTTCCCCTCCATCCTGCATCCCATACAGAGACCTCCCTGAGAGCCCATTATGAACCCAATACTGAAGAAAACTTTGTCTCAGTAAGGCTTTATTCAATGACAAATTAATGTGAAATACAACATGAAATATAAAAATGATCATTTAGCACAGTTACAGAGCACATTCCCCCTCCTCAGCAGCTGTGATGTGTGCTCCCAGGCAATTTCTGATGGCAGCTCCCCTGCTACTGTTTGCCTGTCTCTCTAACACTGCCCTTCCCCTCAGCTCCCCCTCCTTACCATCCTGCTCTGAAAGTGTGTTTTGCAGCTTCTTTTGGTCTGGCTTCTCTTAAATGCTCAATCCAAGTCTCACTGAAAACCTCGTCCCTAGCCTCACAGATATTATGCAGCATACTCCTGGCAGGGTCTTGGGACCTAGAAAGCACATAGCCCCCAACCCTCCCCCACATACATATATGCACAGCCCCATCTCCCCACACGCACCTAGGGTGGCCATTTGTCTGGTTTTATAAGGGACAGCCCAGTTTTCGGCTACTCTGTCCTCTGTCTTATTGATATGAAACCAGAGGCCTTTATGTCCTCTATTTTCCTCTGCAGACTTCCACCAGTCTGACATAAAGGCCCCTGGTTTTGTATCAATAGGACAGAGGACAAAGTAGCAGAAAGCTGGGCTGTCCTCTATAAGACCAGATGAATGTCCACCCTACACATGCCCCATGCCCTCCCAGAGGGCAGGGCATATAGGGAATGAGCCCTGACTCCTGGCCAGGAACTATCACTGCCCCACAAATTAGCCCCACAGTCCCAGCTTTGGCCTCCCCTCCTGCTCCTGAACACTCATTCCCAACCATCTGTAGCCCCATAGGGAGTTTTGGTGAGTTGTTGGGGGGTGGGGCAGAGGAGGGTGATGACCCAGCACATGATAGCTCATCAAAACTACCAATGTGGGCCTCGGGCACAAATAATTGCCCATTTCTGAGCTAACTGGTCCATAGTTCCCTGGCACCTTCTCCTTGCCTTTTTTAAAGAGAGACGCTAAGTTGGTCCTTTTCCAGTCCTTTGCTGCCTGGATCATGTCTCACAGCTTCTTGAAGATCATTGCCAGGGGCTTCAAGATCTCTTCCTTCAGTTCCTTCAGGACCCTGAGATGAAGATCTTCTGGCCCTGCTGAGTTCAGTTCATTCAGACCCAACAAAAGCTCTCTGACTGTCTCTTCTCATCTCCTCCCTTACCTTGCCTCCTCCCTTCTCCAGATAATCCCTATTAGGTGTCTGGCTTCAGCTTCATTTTTTTGCATGGAAGATTGAGGCAAAGTAGCAGTTGAGTAGATCCACCTTATTTGTGTCTTTTGTTAGGAGTTCCCTCTGGCCTGTCAGCAGATGACCCACAGCTTCCTTGGTCCTTCTTTTCTGGCCAACATACATGTAGAACCTCTTCTTGTTGTCCTTAACTTTCTTTGCCAGCTGCAACTTGTTCTTTATCTTTGCCTTCCTGATTTTGTCCAGCAGGTTCTTGCTATTTCCAGGGGAACATTCTTGGTGACCTGTCAATTCTTCCATTGAATGTACGCTTTCCTTTTGCATTTGAAGAATTTTAGAAGCTCTTTGTGCAGCTACATTGGTCTCTTGCTGTTCTCCTTGTGCTTCTTTAATGTCAGGACCGTTTCTTGTTGGGCTTCCAAAACGTTGCCCCTTAGAATTTCCCTGCCCTCCTGGTCACTTTGATCCTTCATTCTATCCTCCCATGAAACCATTTCTGTTAGCAACTTGAGACTCATGAAATCCACCTTTTTGAAATCTAGGGCCATAGTTTTGCTGACCTCATGCTTTCCCTCTCCCAGAATCTGGAAATCTAACAAAATTCAAAAGGAGGTGAAAGATGAGTCAGGCAGGTGACAGGATCCTCAGTCTGTTCTGAACATAACAAGGGTGCAACTGAACTCCAACTAGCTTTGAGCATCAAGGACAATAAAAAGTCCTTTTTCAGATATGTGGGGAGCTGGAGGAAAAGCAAGGACAACATTGGACCCCTGCTGAACCAGATGGGGCAGGGAGAAGAGATTGATGTCATATATCCTGACTTCAGAAAAGCCTTCAATCTGGTATCCCATGATCACCTCTTGGCCAAACTGGCCAATTGTGGCCTTGGGTCCACCACGATCCGCTGGCTGGGAAATTGGCTCCGCGGATGGACCCAGAGGGTGGTAATTGATGGAAGTCGATCATCATGGTGTCCTGTGACCAGTGGGGTCCCCCAAGGCTCTGACCTTGGGCCCATCCTGTTCAACATCTTCATTAATGATGTGGACATTGAAGTCAGGAGCGGACTGGCCAAGTTCACCGGTGACACCAAACTTTGGGGCAAAGCATCCACACCAGAAGACAGCTGGACGATCCAGGCTGACCTGGACAGGCTCAGCAAATGGGTGGACATGAACCTGATGGTGTTTAACACTGAAAAATACAAGGTTCTCCACCTTGGGAGGAAAAACCTGCAGCACACTTATAGGCTCGGCAGTGCTACGCTGGCTAGCACTACGGAAGAAAGAGACTTGGGGGTCATCATTGACCACAAGATAAACATGAGCCTGCAATGCGATGCCGTGGCTAGTAAAGTGACCAAAACCCTGGCTTGTATCCATAGATGCTTCTCAAGGAAATCTCGGGACGACATTCTCTGCTTGTACTCGGCCTTGGTGAGGCTGCAGCTGGAGTACTGCATCCAGGTTTGGGCTCCACAATTCAAAAAGGATGTGGAGAAGCTTGAGAGAGTCCAGAGAAGAGCCACGCACATATTCAGAGGTCAGGAAAACAGACCTTACGATGACAGGCTTAGAGCCATGGGGCTCTTTAGCCTGGAAAAGCGCCGGCCTGGCGGTGATCTGGTGGCGGCCAATAAGTTTATCGGGGTGACCACCAGGATCTGGGGGAACGTTTGTTCACCAGACCGCCTATAGAGATGACAAGCTCGAACGGTCGCAAACCATTGCGAGAAGGTTCCAGGCTGGACATAAGGAAGAATATCTTTACAGTCCAAGCCCCCCAAGGTCTGGAACAGTCTGCCATCGGAGGTGGTTCAAGCACCTACACTGAACTTCTTCAAGAGAAAATTGGACGCTTATCTTGCTGAGATTCTATGATCCCAGCTAACTTCTTGCCCTTTGGGCAGGGGGCTGGACTCGATGATCTTCCGAGGTCCCTTGCAGCCCTAATGTCTATGAAATCTATGAAATCTATTTTAAAACACTGGATTCACATTAGCAAATTCCTCAGAACTTTCTCGCCGTGAACATCAACATAAATGTAATCTGAGATGGTTTATTTAGGGATGATACTACTTTTAGCAGGTTCCTGGGGTAAGTGATGTTTTTGTTACAAATTTTCATTACAGATCAGGAAGATGGGACGCATTTCACCTTCAGCAGTTTCAGATGACACCAAGCTAGAAGCAATACTTGATGCACTGATGGGCAGGGCTAGAGTTCAGAGTGACTTGGACAAATTGGAGAGTTGGGTCCAAAGAAACATCATGAGGTTCATCGTGGACAAGTGTGAAGTCCTGCACATAGGACACAAGAATCCCATTCACTGCTGCAGGTTTGGGCCCACCCAGCTAAGCAGAAGCTGTGCAGAAAAGAATCTGCTAGTTACAGTGGACCATAAGCTGGATATGAGTCAACAGTAGGCTTTCGTTGCTCAGAAGGCTAAAGACATAATGATGTCCCCTGGTAGGAGTGTTGCCAGCAGGTCAAGGGAAGTAACTATTGACAACTATTGACTCTGATAATTGAAGGGGATGAGGAGGGAACTAGGAATAGATCCAGGAGGTCCAGAGCTGGTCGGAGCCAGGAGGACTGAGTAGGAGCCTGGCTTGTCCACACTTGGAGGACTTATTACCAGAGGTAAAAATACCCTGGGCCAAGGAGATAGGACAAATGGTGCTGCTGGTTGACATCAGGGTGGGGAGGTCATCCTGGATTGAAACCAAGGTCAGTGGGGTTAGAAATGGGACTTGATTTCTCTGCTATATTGTTTATCTTAGTGGCACCCCACCACATTTATAATGCCTTTATGGCCCTCCGGAAAACATGAGGACTGTGCTTATGTGTCACCCACGGGTTCCAAAACACTGGGTCTCTTATCAAACAAAACAAGCAGGGTGGGAAACAACTACCAAGAAATGTATCAGAGCTATAAAGAAAGAATATGTATACCTTCAAGGAAGTAATCAGATATCAAAACTCAGACAATATGAGGAGATATTTGACTTCTACTGAACTCTACAATAGAGGCTGATACTGGGGAAGTGTTCGTGCGAAATCAGTTCTATACAAAATGCAAGATATCCCCATGCAGCCTGCCACCTCCACCCAAAATGCCTGAAAAGATAACATGTAAGAGCAGTAATTAATGCCAAGTGCCTATTACACCACCGATCTGGAACTAAGGGAAGAGGAAGGGTGTACATGTGGTAGCAATGCCCACCAGTGCAACCTTTCCCTCAGCATCCCTAATTCTCTGCTCCCTTCTGACCCATGCTAAGCATCGCAGAGTGGGGGCCGAGCCAGAGAGGCCTGGATGTTCTCTCTTGGCATGCCAGACTGCAGGTCCTGGACACCAGGTGAAGGAAGGTCCTTCCTTCTGCTTCTGAGCCCTTGCCTCCTGCCTGCTATGCTGCATGATGGCTTGCCACAACTTCTGTTACAGTCACTGGCACGTGTTTTGAAGCTTCATGACCTTATGTTCCTTGCATGGATGCCATGGTTTATTTATATGTGCATCAGTGGCTATGCTTGTCAGGCCTTGGTGGCATGCTGAGACATGGGGAATAACATTTATCCAATGCAGCACTGGAGGAGGGGTTGAATGGCACACAATGGATTCACTGGAGCAGCTGAATATCCGGTCCTCTACTACTGAAATGGCGTGAAAAATTTGGAGAGAGTCCAGTGGAGGGTAATAAACATGGCTCAGGGTCTGGTGCACATGACTTGAGAGAACAGGCTGAGCGAACTACACTTATTTAGTGTTCAGAAGATAAGATTTAGAGGGGATTTGATACCAGCCTTCCTCATCCTAAAGGTGGTTCCAAAGAGGATGGAGCTAGACTATTCTCAGTTATGGAAGATGACAGCAAAGAGAAATGGACTCAAGTTGCAGCAAGGGAAGTTCAGTTTAGATGTTAGGAAGAATTTTCTCATGGGGAGAGTAGTAAAACACTGGAACAGGTTACCCAGGGACTTTTTTAAAACCCAGCTAGGCAAAGTCTTGGCTGGGATGATATAGTTGTTGCTGCATTTGCTTTCAGTAGGGGGCTGGACGAAATTACCTTCTGATTTCCCTTCTGACCCTACTGTTCTATGATGCTATAGATGACCTCATGAGGTCCCTTCCAGCCCTATTTTCTTATATTCCTATGATCAATGGATCAGAGAGGTCAGCAGCCAATTCAAGTAGGTGAGGCAGACTGTTGCTTTACCTACAATCTTCATTAACAACCTAGAAGATGGGATAGATTGCACCCTTAGCAAGTTCTTGTATGACGCCAAGGTGGGCGGAGTAGGGAGAGGCTCATGAGTTAGTCTGTAAGGTGGCACCCTGCCATGTACGTAAGAGCATGACAAAAAGTCCTTGTTTGCTCTGATCTTCAGCTTAGTCTATATCTGCTTTTGTCTTTAGAGCTGAGAAAAGGCAGTTGCTGACCGTGGAAGAAATCAGACTTTGTGTTGTGTTTTGGTATAGAATAATAGACCCAGTCTGAGTTTATTGGAGCTCATACAAGTGATCGCAGGGGCGGTTCTAAACAGAACTCCTCCCTTCTACAAGTTAACATACCTTTTTATACCTAAAACTGTGAAAATAGACACATGATTTTAACAAAGCACCCTTGAAAGAGAGTCAGAGGTAGATCATAACAGTTGCTTGCTCAGCAACACATTTAGTTTTGAGAACTGTTATCACCCTTTTTGTTTTTAGGAAAGGAAGAAACATTTTTTCCCAAAGAACTGTAAAAGACTTAATAAACCAGAAGGGTTTTTCTTATCTTGGAATATCCTTAAACATACAGTATCAGCATCTTTTTCAATTTTTGTCCTTCATTCTCTTTTCCTTAGTCAAGTCCTTAGTCAAGTTAGAGGCCTGGATACATTTATTTCAACATTCCCCCCTTTTGGGCCTCTTAGGCCCAACATACTAGCGTGAATTCATGTGGGGAGTCCTTGACACTTTATTGCAGTGTTGGTGGTCAGGAGTACCTGGAATGGGCCTTTCCAGCGAGGTTCCAGTGATGATTTTCGTTGATGGACTTTTGTATGGACCCAATCTCCAGGCAGGATAGACTGGCACGGCTCATCTGGTTCTTCGGGGAGAGCTGCCTGTACCTGTGAATGAAAACGCTTAACACACTTCATTAGTGCCTTACAATAGTGCAGAATAGTATCATCAAGTAAATGTATATCGCAAAGGTGGGAGGTAACAAGTGGTGAGGCGGGGATCCTCATGGGCCTTCCCATCAGGATTTCACGTGGACTAAGCCCAGTCTTTCGGTTGGCAGTAGATATCATACTCATTAGGGCTATGAGAAGTGTATCTGGCTGTTTCTACTGAGTCTCAGCACAAATTTTGGCCAGTTTATTTTTCAGAATGCCATTCTGGCATTCCACTTGGCCCGAGGCCTGTGGATGGTATGGGCAATGAAAGTTTTGTTGAATCTGCAGGACTTTGCAAACTTCTTTCATTATTTGCCCAGTAAAATGAGTTCCTCTATTGGAGTTTATGGATAAAGGAATACCAAACCTTGGAATAAAGTCTCTGAGCAATCTTTTGCTTACAGTGGTGGTGTCGGCCTTTGCACATGGGAAGGTTCTACCCATCCAGAGAACATACACACAATAACAAGAACATATTCACAAGAGCAACATTTCTGCATTTGAATAAAATCTAATTGTAAATTTACAAATGGTCCCCAAGGTGGGGGATGCACTGCCTGTTTTGTCTTTACAGATTTTCCCACATTATGGGCTTGACAAATAGGGCAGGCATAACAGTACTGCTGAGCTACAGATGGAAAGGTTGGGGAAAACCAATCAAGCTTAACAGCTTCTATCATCCCCCCCTTTGCTCACATGTGCCATGCCATGGTGTATGCGAGCAAGGTAGGGAAGGAGGACCATTGGGGCAACCAGGCGGCTGTCCGGGGAGTGCCACAAATGATCAGGGTGTAAAAAACACCCAGCCAGGCTCCATGTTCTGGAGCCTGATCTTGGAGGAGGGCAACATTGTGAAGACTTGCCAATGGAGACTGGGCAGTTGGGATGGACAAAAACACAGGCATGGCCTGAGGAGTGGAAATAGTCTCAGCTTTGGCAGCGGAGTCTGCCAGAGCATTCCCACGTGTAACATCATCATAAGGTTTCTGGGGGGCTTGGCATTTAATAATAGCAATAGCAGAAGGCATTTGTAATGCATTTATCAAGGCTTCTACATATGGACCATTACTGATTTTGGTATTTCCTGGCATGAGGAAGCCTCTTTGCTTCCAAAGTTGACCATAATCATGTACAATACCAAAAGCATAGTGAGAATCAGTAAAAATATTAACAGGGGCATCAGAGGCTAAGGTACAAGCCCTCATGAGGGCCACAAGCTTGACAACTTGAGCTGAATGCACATCAGGCAGATGATGGCTTTCTGTGACATCATATTGGGAACATACTGCATATCCTGCAGCAAAGAAACCTTTTGGGCTTCTGTGACATGATCCATCATCATAGAATAAGAGCTCTGGGTTTTGCAGGGGGGTATCTTTTAGATCAGTATGTGGCATTGGTAGGTGAGCAGTGGTATGAGAGGAAAAGTAGGTAAAACTACAGAAATTACTGCATGGTGATCTTGTACAAAGCGATAGGTCTTCTTTCCAGGTTTCCTTACAGGATGAACAGGAGTATTACAAGGGCTTTTAGTTGGAACAATGATACCTTGCTTCAAAAAGGCAGTTATAACAGGGCGTATCCCATCTTCAGCTTCTGGGCATAAAGGGTATTGAGCAACCTTAGGTAAAGGTTTAGCTGGGTTTCATTTAATTCTTACAGGCTGGGCAGTATGGATTTGCCCTACTTCATTAGCGTGCTGGGACCAGAGAGATGGAAGGACAGCCTTTATGATTTCTTCTTGCAACACAGAAAGATCAGAAATGTCATCATGACTGGGAGGGAATAGGGACCCTGCCAGTCTACCTGACAACCAGTGATGCATTTCAAATTGGTTCACCGGCAGCCAACAATTGCTGGCCTTCACTGGATCAGGTCAATGAGGTCATAAGGTCTGTATAAGTTAAGGACTGCCCAGGAAGCGGGGCAGCAGCCATGATGAGACCTCTCAGAGAAGCTGGCCCGTCTAAAGCTCGCTCTCCCCTTTGAAACTCATGATCAATGAAAGGCCTGCCTCCAGAGGAAATCCCCACCTGCCTCTGGATGATACTTGTGGGTAAGCTACTTTAGATCTTACTAGATATATAGCTTGCCTACTCCTTGTAACCTTCCCCTCCATCCTCCATCCCATACAGAGACCTCACTGAGAGCACATTATGAACCCAATACTGAAGAAAACTGTCTCAGTAAGACTTTATTCAATGACAAATTAATGTGAAATACAACATGAAATATAAAAATGATCATTTAGCACAGTTACAGAGCACATTCCCCCTCCTCAGCAGCTGTGATGTGTGCTCCCAGGCAATTTCTGATGGCAGCTCCCCTGCTACAGTTGGCCTATATCTCTAACACTGCCCTCCCCCTCAGCTCCCCCTCCTTACCATCCTGCTCTGAAAGTGTGTTTTGCAGCTTCTTTTTGTCTGGCTTCTCTTAAATGTTCAGTCCAAGTCTCACTGAAAACCTTGTCCCTAGTCTCACAGATATTATGCAGCATACTCCTAGCAGGGTCTTGGGACCAAGAAAGCACACAGCCCCCAACCCTCCCCCACATACATATATGCACAGCCCCATCTCCCCACACGCACCTAGGGTGGCCATTTGTCTGGTTTTATAGGGGACAGCCCAGTTTTCGGCTACTCTGTCCTCTGTCTTATTGATATGAAACCAGAGGCCTTTATGTCCTCTATTTTTCTCTGCAGACTTCCACCAGTCTGACATAAAGGCCCCTGGTTTTGTATCAATAGGACAGAGGACAAAGTAGCAGAAAGCTGGGCTGTCCTCTATAAGACCAGATGAATGTCCACCCTACACATGCCCCATGCCCTCCCAGAGGGCAGGGCATATAGGGAATGAGACCTGACCCCTGGCCAGGAACTATCACTGCCCCACAGATTAGCCCCATGGTCCCAGCTTTGCCCTCCCCTCCTGCTCCTGAACACTCATTCCCAACCATCTGTAGCCCCATAGGGAGTTTTGGTGAGTTGTGGGTGGGGGCGGGGCAGAGGTTGATGATGACCCAGAACAGGATAGCTCATCAAAACTACCGATGTGGGCCTCGGGCACAAATAATTGCCCATTTCTGAGCTAACTGGTCCATAGTTCCCTGGCACCTTCTCCTTGCCTTTTTTAAAGAGATACACTAAGTTGGTCCTTTTCCAGTCCTTTGCTGCCTGGACCATGTCTCACAACTTCTTGAAGATCATTGCCAAGGGCTTCAAGATCTCTTCCTTCAGTTCCTTCAGGACCCTGAGATGAAGATCTTCTGGCCCTGCTGAGTTCAGTTCATTCAGACCCAACAAAAGCTCTCTGACTGTCTCTTCTCATCTCCTCCCTTACCTTGCCTCCTCCCTTCTCCAGATAATCCCTATTAGGTGTCTGGCTTCAGCTTCATTTTTTTGCATGGAAGATTGAGGCAAAGTAGCAGTTGAGTAGATCCACCTTATTTGTGTCTTTTGTTAGGAGTTCCCTCTGGCCTGTCAGCAGATGACCCGCAGCTTCCTTGGTCCTTCTTTTCTGGCCAACATACATGTAGAACCTCTTCTTGTTGTCCTTAACTGTCTTTGCCAGGTGCAACTTGTTCTTTATCTTTGCCTTCCTGATTTCATCCCAGCAGGTTCTTGCTATTTCCAGGTGAACATTCTTGGTGACCTGTCAATTCTTCCATTGCATGTATGCTTTCCTTTTGCATTTGAAGCATTTTAGAAACTCGTTGTGCAGCTACATTGGTCTCTTGCTGTTCACCTTGTGCTTCTTTAATGTCAGGACAGTTTCTTTTTGGGCTTCCAAAACGTTGCCCCTTAGAATTTCCCTGCCCTCCTGGTCACTTTTATCCTTCATTCTGTCCTCCCATGACACCATTTCTGTTAGCAACTTGAGACTCATGAAATCCACCTTTTTGAAATCTAGGGCCATAGTTTTGCTAACCTCATGCTTTCCCTCACCCAGAATCTGGAAATCTAACAGATTCAAAAGGAGGTGAAAGATGAGTCAGGCAGGTGACAGGATCCTCAGTCTGTTCTGAACATAACAAGGCTGGAACTGAACTCCAACTAGCTTCAAGGATCAAGGACATAAAAAGTCCTTTTTCAGATATGTGGGGAGCTGGAGGAAAACAAGGGCAACATTGGACCCCTGCTAAACCAGATGGGGCAACTGACAACTGACGCCCAGAAAAAAGCCAACCTATTAAATGGGTACTTTGCATTGGTCTTCCATCAGTCCCATGGGATGCCCATGCCCATCATGGGACAGGGAGGTCATGGTGAGGGAGATCCCCTGCCCTCCATTAATGCTGACCTCATGAAGGAACACCTTGAGAGGCTGGATACCTTCAAGTCAGCCGGCCCTGACAATCTGCACCCCAGGGTACTCAAGGAGGTGTGAGCATCATAGCCCAGCCTCTGGCACGGATCTTTGAAAACTCCTGGCACTCTGGTGTAGTGCCTGAAGACTGGAAGAAGGCCAATGTGGTGCCTATCTTCAAGAAAGGGAGGAAAGTGGATCCGGCTAATTATAGGCCCATCAGCCTGACTTCTATCCCAGGGAAGATCTTAGAAAAGTTTATTAAAGAGGCCATCCTTAATGGACTGGCTGACGCCAACATCCTAAGGGATAGCCAGCATGGGTTTGTTGTGGGTAGGTCTTGCTTCACCAATCTCATTTCCTTCTACGACCAGGTGACCTATCACCTGGACAAGAGAGAAGAGATTGATGTCATATATCTTGACTTCAAAAAAGCCTTCGA
The DNA here is from genome assembly GCF_052110815.1 of Crocodylus siamensis. Lineage (NCBI taxonomy): Eukaryota > Metazoa > Chordata > Crocodylia > Crocodylidae > Crocodylus > Crocodylus siamensis. The sequence continues at coordinate 49,156,971 of NC_143409.1, forward strand.
TGTGCTATCCCATGATCACCTCTTGGTGAAACTGGCCAATTGCAACCTTGAATCCACCATGATCCGCTGGCTGGGAAATTGGCTCCGTGGTCGGACCCAGAGGATAGTAATTGATGGAAGTCAATTGTCATGGTGTCCTGTGACCAGTGGGGTCCCCCAAGGCTCTGTCCTTGGACCCATCCTGTTCAACATCTTCATTAATGATGTGGACATTGGAGTCAGGAGTGGACTGGCCAAGTTCACCGATGACACCAGACTTTGGGGTACAGCATCTACACCAGAAGACAGATGGATGATCCAGACTGGCCTGGACAGGCTCAGCAAATGATTGGATGAGAACCTGATGGTATTTCACACCGAAAAATGCAAGGTTCTCCACCTTGGGAAGAAAAAATTGCAGTATCCTTATAGGCTCGGCAGTGCTACAGTGGCTAGCACTATGGAAGTAAGAGACTTGGGGGTCATCGTTGACCACAAGATGAACATGAGCCTGCAATGCGATGCTGCAGCTAGTAAAGGGACCAAAA
>NC_143409.1:49157597-49173330 GCF_052110815.1 Crocodylus siamensis
TCATACCACTGCTCACCTACCAATGCCACATACTGATCTAAAAGATACCCCCCTGCAAAACCCAGAGCTCTTATTCTATGTTGATGGATCATGTCACAGAAGCCCAAAAGGTTTCCTTGCTGCAGGATATGCAGTATGTTCCCAATATGATGTCACAGAAAGCCATCATCTGCCTGATGTGCATTCAGCTCAAGTTGTCAAGCTTGTGGCCCTCATGAGGGCTTGTACCTTAGCCTCTGATGCCCCTGTTAATATTTTTACTGATTCTCACTATGCTTTTGGTATTGTACATGATTATGGTCAACTTTGGAAGCAAAGAGGCTTCCTCATGCCGGGAAGTACCAAAATCAGTAATGGTCCATATGTAGAAGCCTTGATAAATGCATTACAAATGCCTTCTGCTATTGCTATTATTAAATGCCAAGCCCCCCAGAAACCTTATGATGATGTTACACGTGGGAATGCTCTGGCAGACTCCGCTGCCAAAGCTGAGACTATTTCCACTCCTCAGGCCATGCCTGTGTTTTTGTCCATCCCAACTGCCCAGTCTCCATTGGCAAGTCTTCACAATGTTGCCCTCCTCCAAGATCAGGCTCCAGAACATGGAGCCTGGCTGGGTGTTTTTTACACCCTGATCATTTCTGGCAGTTCCCCAGACAGCCGCCTGGTTGCCCCAATGGTCCTCCTTCCCTACCTTGCTCGCATACACCATGGCATGGCACATGTGAGCAAAGTGGGGTATGATAGAAGCTGTTAAGCTTGATTGGTTTTCCCCAACCTTTCCATCTGTAGCTCAGCAGTACTGTTATGCCTGTCCTATTTGTCAAGCCCATAATGTGGGAAAATCTGTAAAGACAAAACAGGCAGTGCATCCCCCACCTTGGGGACCATTTGTAAATTTACAATTAGATTTTATTCAAATGCAGAAATGTTGCTCTTGTGAATATGTTCTTCTTATTGTGTGTATGTTCTCTGGATGGGTAGAACCTTCCCATGTGCAAAGGCCGACACCACCACTGTAAGCAAAAGATTGCTCAGAGACTTTATTCCAAGGTTTGGTATTCCTTTATCCATAAACTCCAATAGAGGAACTCATTTTACTGGGCAAATAATGAAAGAAGTTTGCAAAGTCCTGCAGATTCAACAAAACTTTCATTGCCCATACCATCCACAGGCCTCGGGCCAAGTGGAACGCCAGAATGGCATTCTGAAAAATAAACTGGCCAAAATTTGTGCTGAGACTCAGTAGAAACAGCCAGATACACTTCTCATAGCCCTAATGAGTATGAGATCTACTGCCAACCGAAAGACTGGGCTTAGTCCACGTGAAATCCTGATGGGAAAGCCCATGAGGATCCCCGCCTCACCACTTGTTACCTCCCACCTTTGCGATATACATTTACTTGATGATACTATTCTGCACTATTGTAAGGCACTAATGAAGTGTGTTAAGCGTTTTCATTCACAGGTACAGGCAGCTCTCCTCGAAGAACCAGGTGATGCCAGTCTATCCTGCCTGGAGATTGGGTCCATATACAAGTCCATCAACGAAAATCAGTAGTCACTGGAACCTCAAAGAGGATGTGCCGTGCCAGTCTATCCTGCCTGGAGATTGGGTCCATATACAAGTCCATCAACGAAAATCATCACTGGAACCTCCTGGAAAGGCCCATTCCAGGTACTCCTGACCACCAACACTGCAATAAAGTGTCAAGGACTCCCCACATGAATTCATGCTAGTATGTTGGGCCTAAGAGGCCCAAAAGGGGGGAATGTTGAAATAAATGTATCCAGGCCTTTAACTTGACTAAGGACTTGACTAAGGAAAAGAGAATGAAGGACAAAAATTGAAAAAGATGCTGATACTGTATGTTTAAGGATATTCCAAGATAAGAAAAACCCTTCTGGTTTATTAAGTCTTTTACAGTTCTTTGGGAAAAAATGTTTCTTCCTTTCCTAAAAACAAAAAGGGTGATAACAGTTCTCAAAACTAAATTTGTTGCTGAGCAAGCAACTGTTATGATCTACCTCTGACTCTCTTTCAAGGGTGCTTTGTTAAAATCACGTGTCTATTTTCACAGTTAGCTATAAATAGGTATGTTAACTTGTAGAAGGGAGGAGTTCTGTTTAGAACCGCCCCTGCGATCACTTGTATGAGCTCCAATGAACTCAGACTGGGTCTATTATTCTATACCAAAACACAACACAAAGTCTGATTTCTTCCACAGTCAGCAACTGCCTTTTCTCAGCTCTAAAGACAAAAGCAGATATAGACTAAGCTGAAGGTCAGAGGAAACAAGGACTTTTTGTCATGATCTTACATACATGGCAGGGTGCCACCTTACAGACTAACTCATGAGCCTCTCCCTACTCCGCCCACCTTGGCGTCATACAAGAACTTGCTAAGGGTGCAATCTACCCATCTTCTAGGTTGTTAATGAAGATTGTAGATAAAGCAACAGTCTGCCTCACCTACTTGAATTGGCTGCTGACCTCTCTGATCCATTGATCATAGGAATGTAAGAAAATAGGGCTGGAAGGGACCTCATGAGGTCATCTATAGCATCATAGAACAGTAGGGTCAGAAGGGAAATCAGAAGGTAATTTCGTCCAGCCCCGCTACTGAAAGCAAATGCACCAACAACTATATCATCCCAGCCAAGACTTTGCCTAACTGGGTTTTAAAAAAGTCCCTGAGTAACCTGTTCCAGTGTTTTACTGCTCTCCCCAGGAGAAAATTCTTCCTATATCTAAACTGAACTTCTCTTGCTGCAACTTGAGTCCATTTCTCTTTGCTGTCATCTTCCATAACTGAGAATAGTCTAGCTCCATCCTCTTTGGAACCACCTTTAGGATGAGGAAGGCTGGTATCAAATCCCCTCTAAATCTTATCTTCTGAACACTAAATAAGTTTAGTTCGCTCAGCCTGTTCTCTCAAGTCATGTGCACCAGACCCTGAGCCATGTTTATTACCCTCCACTGGACTCTCTCCAAATTTTTCACGCCATTTCAGTAGTAGAGGACCGGATATTCAGCTGCTCCAGTGAATCCATTGTGTGCCATTCAACCCCTCCTCCAGTGCTGCATTGGATAAATGTTATTCCCCATGTCTCAGCATGCCACCAAGGCCTGACAAGCATAGCCACTGATGCACATAGAAATAAACCATGGCATCCATGCAAGGAACATAGGGTCATGAAGCTTCAAAACACGTGCCAATGACTGTAACAGAAGTTGTGGCAAGCCATCATGCAGCATAGCAGCCAGGAGGCAAGGGCTCAGAAGCAGAAGGAAGGACCTTCCTTCACCTGGTGTCCAGGACCTGCAGTCTGGCATGCCAAGAGAGAACATCCAGGCCTCTCTGGCTCGGCCCCCACTCTGCGATGCTTAGCATGGGTCAGAAGGGAGCAGAGAATTAGGGAAGGTGAGGGAAAGGTTGCACTGGTGGGCATTGCTACCACATGTACACCCTTCCTCTTCCCTTAGTTCCAGATCGGTGGTGTAATAGGCACTTGGCATTAATTACTGCTCTTACATGTTATCTTTTCAGGCATTTTGGGTGGAGGTGGCAGGCTGCATGGGGATATCTTGCATTTTGTATAGAACTGATTTTGCACGAACACTTCCCCAGTATCAGCCTCTATTGTAGAGTTCAGTAGAAGTCAAACATCTCCTCCTATTGTCCGCTTTTTGATATCTGATTACTTCCTTGAAGGTATACATACTCTTTCTTTATAACTCTGATACATTTCTTGGTAGTTGTTTCCCACCCTGCTTGTTTTGTTTGAGAAGAGACCCAGTGTTTTGGAACCCTTGGGTGACACATAAGCACAGTCCTTGTATTTTCCGGAGGGCCATAAAGGCATTATAAATGTGGTGGGGTGCCACTAAGATAAACAATATAGCAGAGAAATCAAGTCCCATTTCGAAGCCCACTGACCTTGGTTTCAATCCAGGATGACCTCCCCACCCTGATGTCAACCAGCAGCACCATTTGTCCTATCTCCTTGGCCCAGGGTATTTTTACCTCTGGTAATAAGTCCTCCAAGTGTGGACAAGCCAGGCTCCTACTCAGTCCTCCTGGCTCCGACCAGCTCTGGACCTCCTCGATCTATTCATAGTTCCCTCCTCATCCCCTTCAATTATCAGAGTCAATAGTTGTCAATAGTTACTTCCCTTGACCTGCTGGCAACACTCCTACCAGGGGACATCATTATGTCTTTAGCCTTCCGAGCAACGAAAGCCTACTGTTGACTCATATCCAGCTTATGGTCCACCAAAACTACCAGATTCTTTTCTGCACAGCTTCTGCTTAGCTGGGTGGGCCCAAACCTGCAGCAGTGAATGGGTTTCTTGTGTCCTATATGCAGGACTTCAACCTTGCCCATGTTGAACCTCATGATATTTCTTTTGACCCAATCCTCCAATATGACCAGGTCACTCTGAATTCTAGCCCTGCCCATCTGTGTACCAAGTACTCCTTCTAGCTTGGTGTCATCTGAAACTTGCTGAAGGTGCAATCCATCCCATCTTCCTGATCTGTAATGAAAATTTGTAAAAAAACCATCACCTACGCCAGGAATCTGCTGAAAGTAGTATCATCCCTAAATAAACCATCTCAGATTATATTTATGTTGATGTGGATGCTGGGATGATACTTCTAAAAGTACTCCATATCCTGGATGGGTACGAAATGAATCTGCCACCCCTATATTAGTATACAGCAATATGCTTCATGCAAAGAAACACTTTGAAGTGTAACCTTGTGCAGCACCCCGTGGCCCCTTCAAAGGATTTAAAGCACACCAGGGAACCATAGCACCAATTCCTGCACTAGGGCTCCGTGGCATGAGAGGTGATATGAAAGAGTTTTCTGACTGCAGGAAGTTCAAAGACCCTCAGTCTAGATGACTAGAATCATAGAAACACATACAGGTCAGAGTGGAACGGCCCTCCAGAAGTTCCACCTAGTCCAGCCCTTCCTTGTGGCAGGATCATCCCCATCCAAACCATCAGAGACATGCCCTTGTCTGAACTCTTCCTAGCAATGCACAAAAACTCTGTTGCACAACCGTAAGGGCCATTGTGAAAGACTCTCAGAACACCTCAACCTACCTCAGGCAAAGCAGGGGGATGAGGGCTGGATGTGTCCTGCCACTGCAGGATTTCTTACACAAGGAAGAGAACTGTGCCCTACAGAGGAAGACAAAACACCAGTAGTCTGTGCCAATCTGACCACAGGGTGAAATTCCCTACTGGATGCCAATATGTTGTCTTTCAGCTGAAGGTACGACATCCTGGGTTTGAGTGCCATAGCACAGCAAAGCCTCATTCACTGGGTTGACAACCCAGGAATGTTTGCTCATTTATTTACTTCTTGATCATTATGATCATCAGTGGTATATTGTTATCACTATGTGCCCAGTACTGAGGCTGTTACCCCTTAGCTCAAGCCGTGGCAACATTTGACCCTGTGCTTGGAAGCTCACCCACAGTTCAGAACCTGAGCCATTACTATCAAACCATCTCAGAATTAAATGTAATTAAAGTGTGGGATATTATCTCCAGTCTAACCGGATATTCGGCTGCTCCAGTGAATCCACCGTGTGCCATTCAACCCCTACTCCAGTGGTGCATTGAGAAAAGGTTACCCCCGATTCGTGACCATACCAGCAAGGCTTGAAAAGCATGGCTGTTGATATGGAGAGAAATCAGTCATGGTATCCATGCCAGGAAAACATAAAGGTCATGGAGCTTCATGACACATGCTGGGGACTATAACAAAAGTTCTGGCAACCCATCACACAGTAAAGCAGCCAGAGGGCAAGGGCTCAGAAGTAGGAGGGAGGACCTTTCTTTACCTGGTGTCCAGGACCTGCAGTGTGGCATGCCAAGAGTGAATATCCCCTCTCCTATGGCTCTACCCACACTCTGTAATGCTTATCCTGGAACAGAAGGGACCATAGAATTAGAGAAGGTGAGGGAAAGTTGCAAACAGTGGGCATTGTTGCCACCTCCACACCATAGTCACTACCTTTAGCTCCAGATTGTTACTGTAATGGGCAATTGGAGCTAAGTCTTATTATTAAATGTTATCTTTTCAGGCATTTTGGGTGGAGGTGGCATGTTGTATGGGGGATATCATGAATTTTCTAGAGAACTGATTTAGCATGAACACGCCCCCATTATCAGCCTCTATTGTAGAGTTCAGTTAAATGAAATATCTGCTTATATTACCTGTGCTTTGATATCTTATTTTTTCTTCGGAGGTTTATTTTTCCTGTGTTGTAACTCTGATACATTTCTTGGTTGCTGCTTTCCCACCCTGTATTGTTTGATAAGAGGTCCAGCATTTTGGAACCCTTGGGTGACACATAAACATGCTTCTTGTATTATCCAGAGGGCTATAAAGACAGTATAAATGTGGTGCGTTGCCACTAAGATAAACAGTTTACCAGGGAAATCAAGTCACATTTCTAATTCCCACTGACTTTGGTTTCAGTCTAGGATGATCTCCCCCACCATGATATCAGCTAGCAGCACCACTGTTCCTATCCCCTTGGCCCAGTGCATTTTTTACCTATGGTGCTTAGCGGTCCAGGTGCAGACAAGCCAAGGTGGGTAGTTTATGACCAGAGTGTTGTGGCAGGCTTTGTGGCCTCACCAGGGGCCACCACCCCTGCAGCTTTCACTCCACTGTAACTTAAGACATACATGTGACATGAGTTTTGCTTTCAAGAATTTGGGGTGCAGCTCCCCCCAAACCTCTTCTGGGGGAAAGCAGGGGCCCAGGGGAGCAGAGGAAGGGGCAGAGCCTGGGGTGAATGGGGTCCCAGGGTGGGATGTGGGTGGTTGGAGTCCCAGGGAGCTCATCCAGGAGTGTGGGGGGTTCCTGCCACTGTGTACACCCCAGGGGAGGCATGGGGGACATGTGCCTCCCAGATTAGTGTGTGCAGCAGAGGCAGGCTGCTGCTGCAGGCTGGCTCTGTGTCCTGATGTTGTGCTGCTGGCTGTGCCACATCCCCTACCTCCGGATAACAACTTTCTTTCAGGATTAGTTTCTAAAGGCACTGAGCATGCACTGTTCCCACTAAAATCACTTCAGTCTCTGCATGTCCTGGGTTTCTGACCCCAGATTCTGGGCATGTCAACTTTCACATGCAGAAAGGACATCATGATCATAATGAGTCCATGCACCTCTTTTTGAGAGTAGCCCTAATAGAAGACAGGCAGCCATTGTGGAATGAAGGGTGAAACGGAGTGACCTCAGCACCCAGGATGAGAAAGCAGGTTCCCTATCTTCACCTGGCTGTGGTTCTTCCTTTCAAGTAGAGCCTATGCAGTCCATCCCTGTCTTGCCCATCATGGCTTTCTCAAACTTTGTCCCACAAGAGAAGAACAGCAAAGATGTGGTCACCAAAGCTATGGACTGTCTAATGTCTCAGATCAAATGTGTAATCAGTTTTCAAACATGCCCTGGTATCTACGTAGAGATACAGATACACAGCTAATGTACTTTAGATGAAATGGGAGCAGCAAAGAAGGGCATGGAAATCCAACTGAACAGTGCTGACTCCCAGCCTGTGGGGTTGACAGAGAAGCAAGAACGGATGGAGAGTGACAAGATGGAAAATCTATTGAACCATGAGCAGCTAAACCTCTATATGATGTTCTACCATTCATCTCAGTCAGAGCTGGTTATGCCATGTGGAAAATGTGATGCATCATGTGAGATGTATGTCCCCCCACACACCATTATGAGGGATGAATATGAACAAGTGGAGTGAAATAAAGCTCCCACCTGGAAAAGCAATCCTCACAGTCCCCCACAAAGCATTCTGGGTATAGGGGCGGGGGTCAACAGACTCATTCCAGGCAAAGGAATGGAAGCAAGTTTCTTCTCCGGGAACGTTTAGAGGGAGGCCTGGCAGCAGCAAACAGAGTCTGAGGAAAGATGGACTTTGTTTTATGAATGAGAGACATGCATTTAACTATAGTGACTTCAGAATGAAGGTCACTATATTTTTTGGCTGTCTTAACTAGTTTTTGCCTAACTTTGGTGCTTTTTTCCTCCACTGTCCATACAAATTGGCTAATGCATGGACATTCCAAAGGGGGTTGGGGGGTTTCGTTGTTTCGTTTTTGCTTTGCTCCTCAACCGAATGATACAGTTGTAGCTCCCTTGCATATGAATAAATCAACCAGTTTCTCTTTAGGGGAGAAAAGGTGTTGTGTTTTATGTGTGATGATGCACAACCCCATCAGTATGCCCCTTTTCAAAGTCCCACATCTGTCAATGCCTGAAAAGGAGACCCGTATGCTCATTTGGCATGTCACAACAGAATCAGCCCCCCGACTCCCACTGCTTTTTTTTCTATGGCAGGATCAGGCTCTGATCATGCACGTGTGTTCCTGAGTGTCCTGGGGGTGTGCATTACCAGGAATTGAAGAGCAAGTACAGACTTCCCTGGGCACTCAGACTTTTCTGGGGAATGAGCAACCATTTGCCAAGGTGTTCTGAAATTCAGACTGGGCTGCAGGGATTGAAAGCAAGGGAAAGTTCAGCAGAGATTGTGCCTCACATCTCACTCTCAGGTTAGGTTGCTCCACCCTGCTTTCAAAGCCAGGCATGCCCCCAAGTGCCAAGGCAGCCTTGGCAAATGAAAGAAAAGTGCTGCCTAAAGCTGTCCAGCTTCAACCCTGGCTGCAGATGAGCTTGTACTAGCTTAATGGCACTAAAAGCCTACAAAAGTGGTAGTCAGCTTTCTAGCCACACAACCTTCCTCCCATGTGTGGATCCTTCTGGATTCAGTGGTAAAGTGATGCTATGCCTGTCAGATGGTGGGATCTGGCTGTGGAGTGAGCCTGTGTGATCTAGAGCCAACCCTATGAGGATCTGCTGCACAGGTGCAAAGGCTGGCCTAACTTTTCATCACCAACAGTATTTTCTCAGGTTTAGGGCAAGACCAAATACAGCCAAAGATAAAGATGAGAGAAAACAAGTACTGGTTTTGCCAGGCTTTTACAGAAATGGCAGGGTGCCCCTTTACAGACCAAGTCTCTGAGAGAGGCCTGAGCTTTCATGAGCCTCAACATGCTTCACCTGTTTGAGCTGGCTTCCATTGATCCTAGGATCCTAGCACAGTAGGGCTGGAAAGGACCTTGTGAGGTCATGCCCATTGTAGGATCATCCCTGACCAAACCATCCCAGATTACATTGATTGATTTCCAGGCTGGGAAAGCTCACAGCTATTTGCTAACATGATTCAAAGATTTCAACTTGGTGAACACAATGACCCAGAAAACCATCAGCTGAGGCACCTCCTGGCAAGGCTGAACAGTTTTAGGATGGGGTGCCAAACATATGGACCACAGGCCAGATCCTACCCATCGATCTTGCTATATGTGTACACTGGGCTCCCGGTGGGCTACTGCTTCTCAATAGGCCTTGGAAAAGAACCTTGAAGTCCCAACTCTCGGCCCTCGCACTAGACTACCGGCTCTTCAACCTGGATAGAGATAAAGGCACTCTTAGAACAAGGCCAGCTCTTCACTTCTAGTCCTTTTTTGACAAGGGAAAAAGAATAGAGCCATTTTACTTTTGGCAAAGATTAGGAAGACTGGATCAGGACAGAATTGTTTTATTACAACAGATTCCTGGCTGGGTTTTTCCTCTTAACCGTGCTTCCATAACTAACACTTGTAGCATTGTGCAGCCCTCTGTGGCACCCTGTAAAGGATATCATGGCATACCAGGGAGCTGTGGCACCCTGCTGGAGAAACACTGCTTGGGACCAGTGGTTTGCATAGTGCGCTCTGCCAGGTCCATGTAGGGTTTGGGGTTCCATGGCACAAGAAATTATATATGATATGAAAGGGTACCATGACTTCAGGAAATTTGAAAACCACCCCTCTAGATTATAAGAATCATAGAGCCACAGAAAAGTCAGGCTGGAAGGACCCTCCAGAGATCGCATCTAGTCCATCCCTCTGCTTGAGGCACGATCATCCATATCCAAACCATCCCAGACATGTCCTTGTCCAACCTGTTGCTAACACTACAAAAATGCAATGTCAAGCATCCACAGTCCATGTTGTGCACAGACACCTGGCCCTGGTAAACCCAGGCGGTGAGGGCTGGAATTGTCCTGCCACCACCGGGGTGATTACCTACACTCAAGAGATCCAAAGAAGAGGACTGTGCCCCACAGGAGAAGAAATATACCCTACAGTCTGTGACCACCTGACCACAGAAACTAATTGCATCCTGATCCCAAATGTTGCAATCTAGGTGACGGCGGGAGGGAGGGGTCAGGTGGAAGAAGGCTCCAACCCAGAGTCGGATATGGCTTAATGACGAGCCCTGCACAGTTGATTTCAGCCATGGGACCCAAAGTTGAGCTCCGCTGGTCTAGAGGTTTACTGTTCCCAGAGCAACTTGCAGTCCACAAAACCGCCTAGTTCTCTGCTGTGTTCCTGAACCTTGAATTAAGAGGGTACAGGGCAGAGAAGCATGAGGGACTACTTCCCCAGTCACATTTTCCCTTGCTCCATCCCTGAAGAAGAGTGTCAAGAATTGTGCTTGAATGAGACCCCTACCCCTTACTGCCCCCGCGTCCCTGCCTCATGCAATGGGACTAATACAGGGGTGGGCAATTATTTAGGGTGGAAGGCTGCTTTTTGACCTTTGGAAAGTCATCAAGGGCCACATTCCAGGCAGCCTGGGGCAGATAAATATTAATTTTATAAATTTTTTAGGGGCCCTGTGGGACAGGTAGAATGGCCTGGTGGGCCACTTCTGGCCCACGGGTCACATTTTGCCCATCTCTGGACTAATGCTTCCATCTTAACCTCTGCTGGAAACACCTAGCCTGGTAGATGCTAGGATCTGACTTGTCCTTCTCACAGTGGCATCACGTGGGTGACTCACAGCTGTGGTGGATCCAGTTTGGGGGCAGTGGAGCAGTTGCACCACTCTTTGATTCCATTTGCTGTGGATAAACATGTATTTTTCTCTTTAAAGGAGGAAAGCATAAGTTTCCCCTTGCAGGCTGTTAGCATTCCAGCCTGAAAAGAGGTGTTCATGGTGATTGGAGGCAGGGGGTGCCATGAACGTTTGTACACTTACATGCACATGGCCGGCATACAGCTAGGCAGGGTAGTGAGATCAGCCCCACATCTGGATGCAGGTAACTCTATGGGGAGGGCCAGAGCTCAGGAATTGTCCAGGGGGGTCGTGTGTGTGTGTGTGTGTGTGCGTGCATGTGTGTGTGTGGCAGTGGTGCATAGAGGGCAATGGTTGCATGAGGTGGGATTGGTGTTTACTGGCACTGGGGGAAGGTGTCCAGGCACTGGGACTGCAACAGTGCAGGAAGAAGTGGGGGAGGAACCTTCCCCTTCAGTGAGGAAAGGGGGCGGGGGTGGGGCTTTGGGTGCAGTGGAGATCTGCACAGGTGGTCTGGAAGCACCAGGGCTAGTGCCCTTTCTTGCAGGAGCAGGAGGGCTGAGAAACACTACCCAGGCAGGGTGCCGTAGCCATGCAGCATGGGGCAGTGTGGGAGCCCCAGCCCAGGACTCCCCTCCTCCTCCCTCCAGCCCACTCCAGGGCTGGACTAATTCTGCTGCCACCCACATGAGTTGGAGCCACTGCAGATGCTCTGGCCCAAATGGCACAGGGGCAGCTGGGAGGAAGAGCGGGCTGTGGATCGGAAGTGAGGAGTACTGTCAGGGCTGGGGGGGTGGGCTGTGGTTTGGTACCAGAGACCTGGGGGACTGTTGGTCAGGAATGCATGGGCACTAGTAGATCTAGGGGGCTGCAGAAAAGGAGGGAGTTGCACCAGCATGGCCAGGGTGGGTAGGTACTGTGGGTTGGGAGTGAGGGGCACTGTGGGGGCTGTGGCTTTATTTTCATTTTACATTTAAATCTGAGACAAAAACACTTGTTATTTATTGTAACAGTTAGAAACTTCCCTCCCCCAATCATATTACACCCCCCCCCACTTCCTCCGAACTGGTGTCTTCATTTTTGGAAAGGAAATATCGTTTACCCTGGTCTACTCTAGTTAGACCCTGCTCACTCTCCCTTTCAGCATCCACTCTCTGCCCCTTTGTGACACAGGAGACTGGGCAAGACAGACCTATGATCTGGCTGAGTATATGGCACTTCTTAGGTTCTTATGCACAGGCTGCCATGTAGAGCTGTGAGAATTTGGCCTGACAGAGAATATTTTAACCAAAACCACACCCTAATCGACCTGAGGGCTCATAACATTATTAAGAACAAGACATTTCAGGCAAAATCACAGGCTACATGGTGATGGGGAGAGCAAGCCAAGCTGCTGTTAACAAGAGGGTGCCAGTCATTCAAGTGCCACAGCCTGAGGATAGTTACATCAGACCTAGACAGGTTACAAGGGTGGGCGGATGACGAGGATGGGTTTCAACACAGACAAGTGCAAGGTGAATTCTGTGGAAGTGGTGTCTCTCCCCTGGCAGCTGGCCAGATTCTCAGTTCACAAGAGAGGGAGACGCACCTCTAATTACGGGGAACTGGATGAAGGAGAGGGTGAAACCAGGGCTGAGACAGGAGGTGCGGCATGATAGCATCTGCTGTGAAGGACTCCCTTCATCTCAAATTCTGCTGACTCTATGACACATGTAAAGGATGTTTGGACACAGGCATGGAGCACATGTTTTATTTAAATTGCAGGAAGCAACAGTACCCACCTTTTGGCAGCATGGGCTGGATGAGTGGTGTGGAGTGGGTGTGATGCAGCATGCATGGGATCAAGATCTGATCTGGAACACGATGGTCCCACACCTCATAACATGCCCACAGTTGTGCATTGGGTCAGCCCACTGCCTCGACCCCAGCCTCATATGTCCTGTCAACATCTCACACACAGGACCATATCATCTGGCCCATGGGATTTGGAAATTTGACCATGGGGGAGCATTCATTCCACCACTCCCCAACCACATTAATAGACCCTTGGGGAGCCATGAAGGCTGGCTCACACATCTTCATGGACTGGGGATTGAGCACTCCTGTTAGTATGCATCATCCTCCTCTATTGCCCTGGAGCAAGGTGGAGCTGTGAGGAACCTCAAGGAGGTAAAGGAGAGGGCCAGGGCACAGCAAGGCCCAGGTCAAACCACGTCAGAACCATCTGCAAGGCTTGGGCTGCGGTGTAGGGATGGAAAAGGAGCCACAGGTAACGCCCCCTGGCACCAGCGTGCATAAAGTTGGCAGATTCCCGCTAATTACATCAATCAATGAAGATCGAGGCATGGCAGGTGAGTAAGCAGGCGGTTGGCCCATAACAGGAGGATGGAGTGCAGCAGCTGTGTAGCAGCCAGTAGTGGCTGTGTGGTAGCATTTCTGCCTACTATGGGGGAGACCTGGCTTCAAGTCCCAGCTGAGGTGACTTGTGGTGAGAGAATGAGAAGCAAGCCTTCTTCCAGTAAAAAGGGGCTATTGTGCTTTCTCCCCCTCCATTGTCATTTAGTTGTCACACCAGATGGCAAAACAACATATTCAATGATTTCTTTGCCTCCATTTTCCTAAGCAGGGACCAGAACAGTCACGCCCCCTCTGGGTCCCCCTTGGATCCCAGGGGAGGTGCACCTAGGCCAAGGGTTAGTGAGGAACTAGTTAGGGAACTTCTGGAAGGACTGGATACATTCAGATCAGCTGGTCTGGACGATCTCCACCCTAAAGTACTGAGGGAATTGGCTGAGGTCATTGCAGGACCCCTGGCACGGCTTTACAAGCACTTGTGGTACTCTGGTGTGTTGCCAGAAGACTGGAAGAGGGCCAATGTGGTTCCCATCTTCAAACAGGGGAGGAAGGAGGACCTGGGAAACTATAGGCCAGTTAGTCTTACCTCGATCCTGGGCAAGCTTTTTAAGAAAATTATTCTGGCGCATATCTACAAGAGGCCAGCAGGGGAGATTATGCTTAGGGGCAACCAACATAGGTTCATTAGCGGCAGGTCCTGTCAGGCTAACCTGGTGGCCTTCTATGACCAGATCACCAAATCCTTAGATGCAGGGGTAGCAGTGAACGTTGACTTTCTGGATTGTCAGAAGGCCTTGGACACTGTCTCTCACCCCGTTCTCATTAAGAAACTGGGGGGCTGTGGTGTCGACACCCACACAGTCAACTGGGTCGCCAACTGGCTGGAGGGCCGCACCCAGTGAGTGGTGGTGGATGGGTCATATTTTACTTGGGGGGGATGTGGGCAGTGGGTCCCCCAGGGCTCGGTCCTCAGGCCCGCACTGTTCAACATCTTCATCAGTGACTTGGACGAGGGGGTAAAAAGCACCTGTTCAAATTTGCTGATGACACTAAGATGTGGGGGGATGTGGGCTCGCTAGAAGGGAGGAATAGGCTGCAATTGGACCTAGACAGGTTACAGGGGTGGGCGGATGAGAATAGGATGGGATTCAAAACCGAAAAGTGCAAAGGGATGTACCTGGGGAGGAACAACCGGCACCATACCTACAGGCTGGGGAACTCCCTTCTTGTCAGTGCAGAGGCAGAAAAGGATCTTGGAGTCATCATTGACTCCAAGATGAACATGGGCCGGCAGTGTGGGGAGGCAGTCAGGAAGGCCAACCGTACCTTGTCATGCATCCACAGATGCATCTCAAGCAGGTCCAAGGAGGTGATCCTCCCCCTCTATGCGGCACTGGTCAGGCTGCAGTTGGAGTACTGTGCATCCAGTTCTGGGCGCCGCACTTCAAGAGGGATGTGGACAACATGGAGAGGGTCCAGAGGAGGCCACTCGCATGATCAGGGGGCAGCAGGGCAGGCCATACAAGGAGAGGCTATGGGACCTGAACCTGTTCAGCCTTCACAAGAGAAGGCTGAGGGGGGATCTAGTGGCCTGTTACAAACTAGTCAGCGGGGACTAGCAGGCACTGGGGGAGTCCCTGTTCCCCCGAGCACCGCCAGGAGTGACCAGGAATAACGGCCACAAGCTGGAAGAGGGTAGGTTTAGGCTAGATATCAGGAGGCGCGACTTCATGGTCAGGATGGCTAGGATCTGGAACCAACTTCCAAGAGAAGTGGTGCAGGCTCCTACCCTGGGGGGCTTTAAGAGGAGGCTAGATGTACACCTTGCTGGGGTCGTTTGACCCCAGTACTCTTTCCTGCCATGACGGGGGGGTCGGACTAGATGATCTACTCAGGTCCCTTCTGACCCGAGAAACTATGAAACTATGGAGTCACTTCTAGAAAGGCTCCGATAGCAATACTCCTGTCACAGCTTCCTCTGGTCAAACGCTCATCTCAGTCAATGAAGGGTAAATCCAGCCTCACACCCAATTCCCCCCGTTCCGTACTCACTGGAGGCAAAAGCTGATTCTGAAACACAGTGCTCCCAGTGTAAAGCTTGCCTGATCCTACTTAATCTGGATTAACATTATAATTGAGGTGGGAATCTAACACACTGATTTTATCATTCTGACCAATAGGGGCACTTACACACATGGGATGAGTCTGCTCCAACACAATGGAAATCCAGTGCATCAGAGCAGACTCGATTAATCAAGTCTTGATTAGCTGAGTTCAGGTCTGGCAGCAGCAAGGGATGCATGGACGGAAACAAGTCGTGGTCTCCCCGCAAGCCCAGGACCCCCCAGCAACCTCCAAAAGATGTCAAGGACACCTGACTGCCCCCCAGCACAGCTGCAGGTAAGTGGGGCTCATGGTGGGAGGGGAGTAGCC
>NC_143409.1:49173430-49229731 GCF_052110815.1 Crocodylus siamensis
CCAGGCTTGTTGTATCTTTCAGGTTTTCTCTCTTTTCGAAGGCAGCTTTCACCTGACTGATTTCTTTTGTAAATCAAGGATTCAAGAATAGTTTACTTGTTAGTATAGTTCTCCACCACTTCTCTCCATCTGATCCTCGGCTCCTCAATGTTGAACCGACTCGGGCAGGCCATTTTTTTTCTTTCTTTTTTTATTCTAGGTCTTCCAAAGAGATGCTGCCTCTTACCCTCTCTGATGAACTGACAGCTGACTCCTACCTGCAGCCGATGCCTGACTCCTCTCTGCCGCTGATGGCCAACCCTCTCTGTTCTCCATCTTCCTATCCATTCCCTCCTTGTCTCTCTCTGTCATGCCCCAACTCCTTGTCATCCAGGTATCTCCTTCCCTCCTTCCACTACTGAAAGAGCCGGCTTATTATCACCGTATTTAGGCCCATATCCAAAATGCTTTTGGGGGACTATGAGGATTGCTTTTCCAGATGGGAGCTTTATTTCACTCCTGGTCATATTCATCCCTCATAACAGGGGCCAGGCTAAACTACATCTCCCATGATGCAGCACAGTTTCCGATTAGCAGCTGCAGTGTACCACGGGCTATGTACTCTGGAAGGAGAACCCAGATGACAAGGGGAAATGCCAGCTCAATGTGCCCAATTTATTGTGTCCCTGAGACACAAACTAGCATTTCAGAATAAAAGATCCCTTGGTTTCAATTTTAATTTTTAAGTGAAAAATGGACATTTTCCTTCATAAGTGTCAACTATGCAATCATAAAAAAGTGGGTCATTTATTCCACCCCCCCCGCCCCGTTCAAGGCAGTATCAATCTACCCAAACCACCCCATACAAATCCTTGTTTAACTACATAGTAAACCCTGTTCCGTAATTACAAGGCATAGGACCTTAATAAGAATTAGTCCTCCTTACAGCAGAGGGTGTAGCCCTCTACCCAGGGTCTCTTGAGCGTATGTTAACAAACTTTTATAAAAGCAAGATTTTGGATGTTATATTCACCCTACTAGTGGCAGTTTGGGGTGTGATGTCTTGTGTTGTGCCAAAATTAACAATAGTTTTAGGAAGAGCTTAGATTATGGATTTGTCTGGGATGGTTTGGATAAGGATGCTGCTGTTTCAGGTAAGGGGTTGGACTAGATGACTTCTGGAGACTTTTTGGGCCCTGCTTGTCTGGGGTTCTATGATATAGTGCGTTTTTTGCCCTTTGAGCCTGCCACTGCTAACTACCAGTGGGTTATGTCCACCTCCCTGCTGACGGCCCAGTGGATCTGCTGAGAAGGATACCATGGTCCACTACATCCAGTGGGAGGGGACAGTTTCTACTAGTACCTACCTATGTGATTAGAAAATGGCAGAAAAGCCACAGCAATATTCCTTGCAGTTCTGTGCCACTTCTCATCTTTGGCTACTCTATTTTGCTGCTTCATCAGCTCCATGAGATGTTACCAACCTGTATCCCACATCTTTTTGGACGCTTCCTTGCTATCCTGGTAGAAAATCATACAGAGGTTTAGTTGTTCATTGTTCGATAGATTTTCCATCTTGTCACGCTCCATCTGTTCATGCTTCGTTGTCAACCCTATAGCCTGAGAGTCAGCATTGTTCAGTTTGAATTTCCATGACCTACTGTGCTCTTCCCATTTCATCGAAAGGACATTGGATGTGGATCTGTATATCTTCACGGATACCAAGGCATGTTTGAGAACTGATTAGACATTTGATCAGAGACACCAGAGAATCCATAGCTTTGCTGACTGCATCTTTGCTGTTCTTCTCTTGTGGGACAAAGTTTGAGAGAGCCATGATGGCTGAGACACAGATGGGCCACACAGGGTATACTTGAAAGAAAGAACCATGACCAAGTGAAGAGAGGGGACCTGCTGTCTCATCTTGGGTGCTGAGGTCAGCCCATTTCCTGCAGCAGGGTGCAGACACAGGCTGCAGCAGCAGCTCCCCTCTGCTGAGCTCACTAACCTGGTAGGCATTCATGTACACTGTCTTGGGGTATAGACAGTGGCAGGAACCTACCTACACACCTGGGACTCCAACTATTGCACGTCTTGCAGCCCCGGCAGAGCCTGCTCAGTTGCCAGCTCCCACAGGCAACCCAGGCTCGACCACAGCTACTGCCCCCGCTCTCCCCAAGACAAAACGAAAGGTGTTTGTTGTGGGAGACTCCATCCTGCGGGGCACTGAGGGGGCAATCTGCCGCCCAGACCCCTTAGCCTGGGAAGTCTGCTGCTTCCCGGGGGCCCGCATCCGAGACATTGCGGAGAGGATCCTGCAGCTCCTCCGTCCCACAGACCACTACCCCATGCTCCTTATTCACGTGGGCACCAATGCCACGGCTCAGAGCACCCCCAGCCAGGGCATGAGATGCTATAGGGAGTTGGGAGCAGGGCTTAGGGTTCTGGGAGCTCAGGTGGTGTTTTCGTCCATCCTCCCAGTCTCGGGGTATGGGCTGAGAAGGGAGAGGACGATTTATGCAGTCAACCAAAGACTGCGGCACTGGTGTTATCGGGAAGGCTTTGGCTTCCATGACCACAGCCCGCTCTTTGGCGAGAGAGGCAGCGAGCTGCTGGGAAGAGATGGCCTCCACCTCTCTCCCCTGGGGAGAAGGCTCTTCTCAGCCAGGCTGGCTGACCTGCTCTACCAGGCTTTAAACTAAGCCCGCTGGGGGATGGGGGGACTACTGCCACTGCTGGCCCACTGAGCGACCCTTGCAAAGCCAGCAGACCAAGACACTTAAGGGAGCCCACCCCTGCCCCAGCCCTGGCACAATCTGTGGGCAAGGCAAGAGCCCCCAAGGGCACACTTGCCTGCCTGTACACTAATGCCAGGAGCCTGGGCAACAAGCAGGACGAGCTCGTCCTCCTGCTCAGTGCAAAGAAATATGATGTTATTGGGATAACGGAGACCTGGTTGGACTCCACCCATGACTGGACCACGGGTATAGAGGGCTATACCCTGTACAGGAGGGATCGTGTTGACAAAAGGGGCGGGGGTGTAGCTCTCTATGTGAAGGAAAGCTACATGTCCCTGCAAGCTGATGTTGGCGACTGGCATGGACAGCTAGAGACCCTCTGGGTAAAAATTCATGGGGAATTCAGCACAGGGGACACAACGGTGGGAGTCTACTACAGACCTCCCACTCAAAGTCCCGAGCTTGACCAGGAGTAAACCCGGGAACTGACTGAGGCCGCTTGCTCCAGGACCTTGGTGGTCATGGGTGACTTCAATTACCTGGACATCTCGTGGGAAGATCACTCAGCAAAATCCGAGAGGTAGCAAAGCTTTCTCTTGTGTGTGGATGACCTCTACCTGACTCAAGAAGTCTATGGGCCAACGAGAGGCAAAGCGCTGCTCGACCTGGTACTGGCTACGGGGGACGACCTAATCGGCGACCTAGTGATCGATGGGAAGCTGGGTGACAGCAACCACGAGCTGATCACCTTCACAATCTGCCATAAAGCTGGCAAGTCAGTCAGCAACACAGAAGTTCTTCACTTCAGAAAAGCCGACTTTGACAAGCTCAAGAGGCTAGTCAGTCAGGCCCTCAGGGACCATGACCCTAGGGAGATGGGAGTTCAAGAAGAGTGGTTGCTTCTCAAGGAAGTGATCCTCAATGCACAAGCTAAATCTATCTAAACACAGAGGAAAGGCAGCAAGAAGGCACAGCAGCCCCCCTGGCTCTCCAGGGACCTAGCAGACCTACTGTGGCTAAAAAGGAAAGCCTACAAAGGATGGAGGATGGGATTCACCTCCAAGGAGGATTACTCCATGCTGGTCTGGTCCTGCAGGGAGCAAACCAGGAAAGCCAAGGCTGCAACTGAACTCCAACTAGCTTCAGGCATCAAGGACAACAAAAAGTCCTTTTTCAGATATGTGGGGAGCCAGAGGAAAAGCAAGGGCAACGTTGGACACCTGCTAAACCAGATTGGGCTACTGACAACTGATGCCCCGGAAAAAGCCAACCTATTAAATAGGTACTTTGCGTCAGTCTTTCATCAGTCCCATGGGACGCCCATGCTTGCTATGGGACAGGGAGATCTAGGTGACGGGGATCCCCTACCCTCCATAAATGTTGACCTCGTGAAGGAACACCTTGAGAAGCTGGATACCTTCAAGTCAGCTGGCCCTGACAATCTGCACCCCAGGGTACTCAAGGAGCTGGTGAGCTTCATAGCCCAGCCCCTGGCACGGATCTTTGAAAACTCCTGGCACTCTGCTGTAGTGCCGGAAGACTGGAAGAAGGCCAATGTGGTGCCGATCTTCAAGAAAGGGAGGAGAGTGGATCCGGCTACCTACAGGCCCATTAGCCTGACACCTATCCTGGGGAAGATCCTAGAAAAGTTTATTAAGGAGGCCATCCTTGAGGGACTGGCCCAGGCTAACATCCTAAGGGATAACCAGCATGGGTTTCTTGCGGGTAGGTCTTGTTTGACCAATCTCTTTTCCTTCTATGACCAGGTGACCTATCACCTGGACAAGGGAGAAGAGGTTGATGTCATATATCTTGACTTCAAAAAAGCTTTTGATCTGGTATGCCATGACCACCTCTTGGCCAAACTGCCCAGTTGTGGCCTTGGCTCCACCACGATCCGCTGGCTTGGAAATTGGCTTCGTGGTCGGACCCAGAGGGTTGTGATTGATGGCAGTCACTCATCGTGGTGCCCTGTGACCAGTGGGGCCCCTCAAGGCTCTGTCCTGTGACCCATACTGTTCAACTTCTTCATTAACGATGTGGACATTGGAGTCAGTAGTGGACTTGCCAAGTTCGCCGATGACACCAAATTTTGGGGCAAAGCATCCACGCCAGAAGACAGGCGGGTGATCCAGGCTGACCTGGACAAGCTCAGCAAATGGGCAGACGAGAACCTGATGGTGTTTAACACCGAAAAATGCAAGGTTCTCCACCTTGGGTGGAAAAACCTGCAGCATCCTTATAGGCTCAGCAGTGCTACGTTGGTTAGCACTACAGAAGAAAGTGACTTGGGGGTCATCCTTGACCACAAGATGAACATGAGCCTGCAATGCGATGCTGCGGCTAGTAAAGCGACCAAAACGTTGGCGTGCATCCATAGATGCTTCTCGAGCAAATCCCGGGACGTCATTCTCCCCTTGTACTCAGCCTTGGTGAGGCCGCAGCTGGAGTCCTGCGTCCAGTTTGGGTCTCCACAATTCAAAAAGGACGTGGAGAAGCTTGAGAGAGTCCAGAGGAGAGCCACGCACATGATCAGAGGTCAGGAAAACAGATCTTACAATGACAGGCTGAGAGCCATGGGACTCTTTAGCCTGGAAAAGCGCAGGCTCAGGGGTGATCTGATGCCCACCTATAAGTTTATCGGGGTGACCACCAGGATCTGGGGGAATGTTTGTTCACCAGAGCGGCCCATGGGATGACGAGGTCGAACGGGCACAAACTCCTGCAAGACCGTTTCAGGCTGGACATAAGGAAGAATTTCTTTACTGTCCGAGCCCCCAAGGTCTGGAACAGCCTGCCAGCGGAGGTGGTTCAAGCACCTACATTGAACACCTTCAAGAGTAAATTGGATGCTTATCTTGCTGGGATCCTATGACCCCAGCTGACTTCCTGCCCTTTGGGCAGGGGGCTTGACTCGATGATCTCCTGAGGTCCCTTGCAGCCCTAATGTCTATGAAATCTATGAAATCTACAAAACCCATGCTGGTTTCCGCTTGGCATAATATTTCCTGCTGGGATCTCACATATATGGGCCTTAATAATCTTTTTTTAAAGTATATAAACACTATTCAAATCAGTCTGAAGTTACCCTTTTAATTAGAAAGATGCTTTGGCAATATAGGAACATATTTGCAGTGATCTCCTTCTGTGAGCTTCTGAACCCCATGTGACTCTACAGTATGGCTCAAGAAATACTGGGTAGAAACCCGTCCCTGCTTCATGCCGACAAATTTAATTTCCTGAGCTAAAATTCAATTTACAAATGCATCTCATGGCTTCTAAAATGGCAGACTTCAAACTACCTTGATGTCTGGAAAGGTTCCTGGCTGGAGGGTCTTGCCTCTCTGCTCTGGGTCAGACGGATGAAATCTTTGGGATCAGAAAGGCATTTTACCCCCTATTCAGTGAGTTGAATGAGGGAGTGAAGTGTACTCTGTCCAAGGTTGCCAATGATACAAAGCTGTGGGGAGAAGTGGACACACCGGAGCTGAGAGAACAACTACAGGCAGATCTGAACAGGTTGGACAAATGGGCAGACTGGTATAGAATGAGTGGGGGAATGGAGATGTTTCCCTTCCTGTGTAGTGGGTGGAGCAAAGCCTCTACCAGGGCTCTCTTGAGTACATATTAGGAAATTTATATAGAAGCAAGGCCTTGGCTAGCATGGCTCCCCTTCTTTCCCTGTCAACTGCCTAAAACAAGATAACCCCTCTTCTCCTCCCTGCCCCTCCCGTCTTCCAGGCTTTGGTTCAATGATCCAATATTGACTTGGATCCAGAGTAGTGTGGTTGCCCCTCTTGCAGCCAAACTATAAAGCCAAATGCTGCCACAGTCTGATTTGGGGTCTGCGTTCATGGGTATGTACATGTGTGTGCATGTATCTGTATTGGGTGAATGTATCTCTGCGCAAGTCTTGCCTGGGGCTCTGGTCTCTAGATGTGCATTTGTTTCTTGCCTCTCTGAGTACTTATAGCCTTTCTCTTTCACACTTTTCTCCAACGCTCACAAATACCTCTCTCTTTTTCTCCCTCTCTATCATGAATTCTCCAGCCAACGTCCTCCTCCACTCACACGTCAGCAAAACTTTGGATTTCTCTTCTGTCCACCCCAGTGCCCAGCCAAGCCCCAGGTCCCTGTCCTGGCTCTCCCCACAGTGATCCCCTGGCATGGGTGAGGTCTCTTTTCTGGAGAACCCAAAGTTTCCACCTGACACCAGCAAGATAGCTGAATGGAGGGAGGCCTGTTTCCTGCCTCCATGCAGAGAGGAAGTGCAGGGACCATGCATCTAACCACCTTAGCTCGAGGCAGTGACCAGACATGAGATAGCTTTGAGACCAACATGCCACCTGGAAATGCCACCTCGAACCAACTATGGCCCAGTCCACTTCAAACCTGACAACATCCACGTCCCCTGCACTCCGCAGGTTAGTGTGATGCATGCATTTGCAGGTCTAAAATTTGGAAAGGGAGGACTGTAAATGGTGTAGTACCTCATCATATGAGACACAGCACATACATCATTCCCGTTCAAGAGAAACAAGATATTTGCTGCTTTGCAAGGAGGAGAAGGGGGCACCACTATATTATTCAGCTGAAGATCAAAGAAAAAAAATGGTGTAACTACTGAAAGGTGCACTTGCCTGCTACATTAAAGATAAAGTTAAAAGGGAAAAAACACCAGCAGCTAGGGAAAAATACTGTAAATAATCCACAGATATTGTGTCATTCATGCTGTAGTCATTGCAGCTAAATGGCCGAGGACTGAAACATTGCAGGAGAAAGGATAGTTTGAAGGGTGGAAGATGAAGACTCTTCAAAAGCAGAGAAGGGGCTTCACACATATGGGGTGGAGAGAGATTAGCAGAAAACAGGGGCAGGATAATGAGCCATTAAATCAGACTCCCTCAGCAGTGCCCAGATATAAGTGCCGCTGCCCCTCCTAGGTAGTTGATGTCACTCCACCACAACATGAAGTGCAGGTGCAACTGCAGCACTGCCTCACTCCAGGATTTGCCTCTGGACACACACATATTCCTGATTTAATCCCACTGAGTGATTCCTCCCTGGAAGTCTCAGGAGGGTGCCCTCTCCCAGCCCAATCTGATCCTCCAGTTCGACACAGGAGTGGGAAAGGCCAGAGTCGTGTTTCTCTAGGCCTGAGATTGTTAGTCTGGCCTCCCCGCGCTTCTGCTGCTCCAGGTTGGACGTCTTGATCCACGCCTTGTAGAATGGGTGGTGAAACCCCAGTGTTACGCCCCCATTCCCCAAGAGCCAGATCACACTTGCTGTGCTCCTGCTGCAGATCGGGAAGGTACATCTCAGGGTCATGTTCTCTCCATCTGCCACTTTGACAGATTGGGGCTGCTGGGAGATGGAAACCTGTGGGGGAATGACAGAGAGACAACCAGTGTCACGCACACGGAAGACCTCATGGTAGGTACGACTTCATAATGTACAAGGTTTTCTCTCCCACAGAAATCCAGTGTGCCCAGTTAATTGCCCACCTCTCCTGATTGAACAACAGCCTCCCTCTTCCCCTTCCATCACCTTAATCCAGCTGTCTTCCATCTCTTTCTGGCTGCCTCTCCTTTTCACTTTCATTACTAGCTACTTGGGCTTTTAGAGAAATCTGTCTTTCTCTCCTCAGTTTCTTTATCTCTTTTTCCCTGCACTAAGGACAGGCTAAAAGAACTGGAGAGGACAGGACTCAGGATGATCCTGCCTTGAGTAGGGGACTGGACTGCATGTGACGTTGTGAGGTCAGTTCCAGCCCAACTTTCCGATGATCCTACACAATACTGCAGGGATCGCATGTCATAGCAATAAAGGGAAGTGATTCTTCCTTTCTATTCATCAATGGGAGGCCTCTCCTAGAGGCCTGTATCCAGTTTGAGGCCCCATCCCATAAGAAAGATGTGGACAGATTGGAAAGAGTCCATCAGAGAATGACAAAATGATGAGGGCCCTGGGAAAGGCTGAAAGAATAAGTTTTCTTTCATCTGGAGCAGAGAGAACTGACTGGGGATTGCACAGCACTCTACCAATCTCTGATGGGTGATGTTAGAGAGGATGGCAAAGGGGTTTCCTCTGCATCCAGAGGACAGGCTAGGAGCAATGGTCTCAAGCTGCAGTGGGGGAAATTTAGGCGGAAGGTGACGGCACTAATGAATACATTACCTCCCACCAGGTCAGCAGCAAACTTGCCTCCTTTCTGCCTCCGGGTACTTCTGTCCAGGGCCAAAGCTGTGTGGCACCTGACTTGGATTCCTGCACCAGGTGTGTTTAAGTGGAGGGGGAGAAACTGCAGGTTACTAAGTGAACTCCATAATGGCAAGGAACAATTCAGTCATCACAGCCACCCAGGCGAGCCATTCTGAGATGAAATGCAGTCTAGATTAGTCTGTCCATGTATTATCATTTCTCAACCTGCTGGAAAGGCATGTGGGGAGAAACTGCATGGAGAATAGGGAGTTTGTGGAGGAATTGAGGGAGACGCATGTGAAGAGGAAAAGAGGATTAATAGACGAGCTCATGGGGAAAGAGAACCAGAATACCAAATGGCAGATGGACACTGCCATGAGATGAGTAATGGAAGGAATCAGGTTGATCTATAATGGACTTGGAGATATGGAGGGAAGGGGAAGTGAACTGAGCAATGTGGGTGGGTGTGTGAGTAGGGAGGAAGCATGGGGATGAATGGAGGGCTGTATGGGGTGTGTCAGAAGGGAAGGATGGAAGGGAGGAGATATGTAGCATGTTTCCCTTGACAGGAGAACTGGACAGATGGATAGATTGACTGCAGCTAAACAGAGGGATGAGGAAAATAGAGAAATGGTGCCTAGAGTGTATAAGTACAGCATGGAGAAGTGGATGGGAGGAAAGGAGGAATAAGTATGGGTGGATGGATGGGAAGTATGGGGATGAATGTCGTTAGGCCTGGATGGAGGAAGAGAAGAAGCAAGGGAGCAGGGCATATGGAACTAGCTGGAGGAGGACGGAGGCATGTTGGATTTCTAGGACAATGGATGGCCCCACCAACAAGTTGATCCTGTAGCCTCTCACCTTATACCTGATGGTTTCACCATCAACCTAGACCTGTGCCTCTAACTTCCCTCTCTCTCCCTCACTTCATTATCCAGCAGCTTCCTGCCATGCTCACCACCAAGGCAGGAGCCAGCATCACCCTTACCTGCACCTTTGACAGCTCCAGTGGGCTCATTCCAGGACTGATCTCGGCCTGTACTGTCAGCAAAGCATCATACTAGACCACACCCACCTATGACTTCAATCCACCTCCTGTTTTATTTTTAATTGTCCCCGGAAATCAGTTAATGTGTCCCCAGTGGTTGCCCTTGTTAAGGGAACTTTATACTTTTTTTGTGATGGGTCTAAGCCCATGACCCCATGGCGCATCAAATAGGTTTGTGTCACAGGGGACAGCGGAAGCTGGAAGTAGAAGTGAACTGGGTGTGACCAGGATTTGATGACTCTTCCTGTCCCTTGAGAGCCTTCAGCATTTAAGGTCTAGGAAGCTCTCATTCAGAGGCCGTTTCCCAAACTCCTGTGCTCAATGGCTAGAGGTGCCTTTTTTACCAAGAATGTGCCCAATCCCTCTCTCAATCTCACTAGACTCTCAGCTTCCTCTACATTTAGTGACAATGAGACCCCCATGTTAATTACACATTGGTGAAAATGAATTTCCTTGTGTTCATTTTAAACCTACAACCAAGCAGTTCCATGGTGGGACCCCTACTTCTTGTATTGGAAGAGACAGTAAAGAATAAATCCCTACGGACTTGCTCTTCATTGTTTAATATTTGGTCCGCCTTTCTCATTTTCCTCCCTCAAGTGTCTATTCCCCTAAACTGAATAGGGCCTGGCCTCATTAGTCTCTCTTGAAATGGAAGCCCTCCATAGCACTCAAGATCCGTGTTGGCCTTTCCGGGACTTCTCTTGTTCTCGTAGATCCTTTTGGAGGTGTGCAGTCTTCAAGCTATGGATGCAACATGGTTTTAAAAAGGGACACCATGATAATTTCATATTGATTTATCCATATTTAGAGTGTTGGTTGGCTCTTGAAGGCCTGGACCATCACAGCTACAATATCATTCCTAGGCCCGCAGTGTATTAGTAATGTTCCTAGTTAATTTTTAATTTGAGAGAACTATGTGCTGTGCTGCACTACACAAGGCACTACATTATCAACACTCCCCTTTTCCAAATCTTGGATTTGCCCGTGTCCGAGTCAGTACTTTTCTCAAAATCTGCCCTCATCTGGGAATTTCTTCTAGTCACCAGCTGCTTCTGGCAAAGCTTTCTTTTTGGGGAGTACAGATAGTACTCCATAAGTACCTTTCTCCCTCTTGGTGAGATGCAATTATGGGGATCCATGAAAGCCACTTCAATGTTGTGATCCCTGGTAACGTCTGTGATGGCTAAGATTTTCCGACTTGACAAAAATGCAAAAGTGCACAAAGATAAAGATACAAATGCAGTTTTTGTCATAAAAAAAGGTTGCATTTATGAAACACAACAGCTTTATATATATATGTATACATGTGTGTGTGTGTATATATATATATATATCTCGCTGTCAATCACTTTTCTCTTTAATATATATATACCTAATTTTATATATATCTAAAAATCACAATGACAACAGCACTCCTCAAGTCTTTACTATACCGTTTCTCCCAAAAACAAACCTTTGTCAAAAGAACTCTGTGTGTGTGTGTGTCCGCGCATGTGTGTGTTGAGAATGAGCTATGTCCAGTGTCCTACAGCCTTTCCCATGAAACAAGTCACATTTCTTCTTTGTGAAAGTGTCTCTCCTGGACAGACCAGTATATATATACATTTGTCCTCTTGGTTCCCAGGTTGGAAAACAATATTTATTACAATGATTTTCCCTTATTAGTATTTTTTTGGAGCCTTCAGTATCTGAATAAGCGAAGGGAAGAGAGTGGCATCGAGTAGCCCCGCTGAAGGCAGTGGAGCTGATTAAAACGATCTGGGAGGAGATGTGCCAAACCTAACAAGAAAAGCATCCGTGGTCTCCCCAAATTTCCACCAGGTGTGGAGATGCTCAACAAAAGATGACGAAGACTTTAAGCCATTTTCTACATTTCATTTCTCCGGTTCCTTGAGTTACTTGGGGCCAGTGATGGACGTGGGCTCCCTCGCAGTCCCTTGGTGATACAAGAGTGTGACTGGTTACACTGTAGGGTCAACACAGAGAAGACTGACGGGTGGGGGGACGGGGCATGATAGATGTCTATCAAATTACTGCACCAAGCGAAGAGGGATCTATTGTTCACCAAGTGCAAGAATATTCAGGGCGCCCACTTAAATTAGCACGTGTTAAGTTTAAAACTAACCAAAAAGAAAAATTCATTGTGCACTTCGTAGTCAACATGTGTATATATTGCCATAGGAGGTGGTGGAGAGAGGGAGCACATCCAGGTTCAACAAGAGGCTGGATACATTCATGAAGGATAAATCTATTAACAGTTGTTTGACAAAATGGATGGAAATGTTTCCTGTGGCATCTCTAACCCAAAGAATGGTGAGATATCGAGGTCAATACTCTCTGTGCATAGCATGCACTTCTGCCACCATTGGAGACACGATATTGGGTTCTATGCACCACTAATCTGACCCAGTGGTCCACTAACTTTCTTCTCTTTTTAAATAAGCCCTGGGTTGAAATAAGTCATGGTGGCACAGAGAATCTCACCCAAACCTGCCACAGGTAAAGCAAGGGGACTATGACAGCCCACACCCTGCTTCCATAAAAGGTTTTTATGCTCAAGAGATTCCAGATAAAGGCCATGCCCTTTACATAGGGAGCCAACCACCCAAACTCCAGGATTATACCAGTCTGAGCAGGGGGTAAAATTCCTTCCTGATCCCAAAGAGGGAAGTTCATCAGACCCTGATTGGAGCAGCAAGACTCTCTAGATAGGAATCCCTGGTTTGAGTCCCAGCTGGAGCAATGGTGCAGCCCAGTCACCGCCCCTCTGTTGGCTGCTGCCAATACCCAATGCCTCTGAAGAGATTTAAGAACACCCAGAAATACATAGGAGAAATGGGGACAAGGGGGCAGTCAACAAAGCGGCATGGGGAGGGCAACCAGCGTTTCCTTATTTCTTATCTGTACACTTCAGTAGTGACACCTGTTCAAGAAGAGGAAACATGCCAAATCTTTCTCTGCCCCTTTGGTCTCACAGGCCTTGGAGATGAAGACCATCTCCCCCAAACCCCGCTATACCTACCTTGAGTGTCTAACCCAGGGATCTATAGCTCCCCACCCATAAGGCAATTTTCTCCTGACTTCTGAGTCCAGACCTACCGCAGTTATGACCAAGAGGCTGTGGTAAGCTTCCCTGATCCGTTATCTCTGGTTTTCTAGGTCCTAACTCCAGACTCAGCTCCATTCTTCAGCTCTTGCTTTGGATTCCCCCTTCGAGCTGATTTCTGATTCCAGGATCCTGCCCCAGGCCTGTGTTATCCTTTGGACTCTGGTCTTTAAGCTTCCAAACCCTGATTTAGCCCCTTGGTCCTGTCCTCCCTTGGTCGACTAACTACTAGGCAAAGACATTTCTTACCCTGGCCCTGATAATCCTCGTCTGAAAAATTACCCAGCTCCTCACCTTCACCTCATACTTTTACCCAATCAGAGCATGTCATGAAGACCTCACCCTCTCTATCCCCAGAGATTAACTTCACCTGTGTCCTGGACTGGATCCATTGCAGTGGGGAAGTCTCACATCTCTTTGGTGCCTTCTCCACCCAAAATTTAAAATAAACTGCGTAGGAGTGGGAGCAGCATTTCTACTCCAGCAGTGCTGAGATAGTATATTGACGTCATGACTCATTCTCATCTCCCTCTTTCCTGATAATCCCTTGCCACTCCATCAGGTTGAATCCCTCTCTTATTCTGAAGGTCCTTAATCATCTACTGTTCAAACTATCCTTCTTGTTGCAATGTACGGTCTTACCCACTCCTGATCATCTCTCTCTTTTCATTGCCAGCCCTGAAGACTGATTTTTAGCTATAGCTAAAAACCTCCATGCAACAGTGGTTCCATAGAGAAAGGTGTAGGAATGACTTCCAGAAAAATATGGGAAGCATTGCCAAGATGGTCAGGAAAGTGGGTTTTTGTTTTTTGAAACTGAATAAGAGATCGGCATTTCACTATAACAACTATAGGTCTACACCCCATCCATCCCATACACACCCCATCACCTTCCCAAGAAAATTCTTACATTCATGTCTCCATCCATGTATACATACTCCCTCCATCCCTATACCCATCCAGCCCCACTTCTCCCATCCGTCCATTCATTCTTCCATCCATTGGTTCTTCAATCCATCCGTCCTTCACTCCATCCCCACTTGGCGCCTCTAGCCGTCCCAACTTATCCTCTCCATCCATCCCCAAGGGCCCACACTTCATCTTTAGATTTTCCCACACAGACAAGTTTGCTTTGCAGACCTGCTTGTCCATATACAAGGGTGAAAAAATAGGCTGGATGCCAAAATGGTGTTTATCATTCCAGCTTTAATGTAGGAACATGTGCAAAATGCATGACTGGTGCCCTGTCCTGGGATGTGGCTGGTAGTAGGATGAGGCATCGGGGCTGGGAATACAGGATCCTTTGCCTGGCACTGAGATATGGCTGGCTCTGTGCTGGGGCATCGGGGCTGGGGATACAAGGGCAATATGGACTCCCTGTAGCAGCAGTGGGAATGTATCTTGCTCCAGGGTTAAACAAGGTGCCCTCCCTGAACTGTGAGATGTGGCTTCCTCTTGGGTGGAACACAGCCAAAAACAGTTGTTCCACATGGCGATGTTGTCCAACAGATCATGGCAAGCTGGGCAGGGAAGCCCCAAGCTGACATGTTACCTCTTTGTGGCAGGAGGCTGAAGATGATGGCCAGGGAGAGCAGGAGAGCGAAGAGCAGGGATATGACAGCTCAGTAGTATACTGGACCTTGGTTGGGACATAGACAGCAGTCCTTTGAAAAGAGCTCTGAAAAAAGGAGAGACTAGGATTACCACCCTGTAGCCCAAAGGGAGTCATAGAACCATAGAGAAGTCCTGGTGGAGCTTGGTCAGCCCTGTCCAAACCATCCCAAGCAAACCTATCATCTAACCTCTTTGTCAAACCATGTCAACACTGACATCGAACAAGACATCATATCCGAATCTGCCACAGGGAAAGCAAATGGACCACAGCAGGCAATGTTCTGCTGCTTTTTCTATAAACACAGGATCCATTTTCGAAGCTGAGAGATGCATTGGCATATTTAATGCTAATTCAAGAAACTAAATATGCACTGGGGTGGGGCATGGTTTCTATCTAGGATGTCTTGAGCACTACCACAGAGTCACATAAGATTAAGAAACCCAGGGAAGAAGATTACTACAAATATGCTCCAATATTGCCAAAGCAGGCCTCCAATCAAATGGGCTCATTCCAATACATTCAAGTAGTGCTTAACATTCGTTGGGAAAAACTAACATGCCTAAAACAAGAGAAACAAAAAACCTGAGGTCAGATTTAATTAAATAGTTTATGAGAACCCACATAGTGGAACAAGGGGGCGTGCATGCGTGTGTGTGTGTGTGTGAGATCCCTACCCTGGTTCTCCCCAGAGTGAGCCCCTGGGATGGGGAAGATCTCCCCTCTGTTGAGCCCCAAGCACCAAGCTTATTCCAGCAAGATACATACATGGAGAGAAGCCTGTTTCCTGCCTCCATGAAGAGAGAATGGACCATGCTCAAGTTCCCAACATGGCAATGGGGCCAGGGTGCAGACTGTATGGAGTTAAGGGTGAGACTGGCATCCAGCCTAACATGGTGCCTAGAGAAGTCCATCGCTCACGCCACCCTACTTCGGATATGGGATAATGGGAATGATGCTGGAGAAGACTGTGGAAGAATTATCCCTGGACCCTACTAAAAAAATGGACTCTGGACCGATAGGGGGAGAAGGAAAAGAAAAACTGTGGGGGCAGCACCCCTTCCTTTTGCAGTTGCACCCTCCTTTGAATTCTGCTGAACCCAAACTTTAAACCAGCTGCATCTATTTGGGCAGCACTGCAAGAATCCATTGACTTCATGGGTAATTGTCATCTCCCTGGCACTTCACAGGTGGGAACCACCCTCTCTTTTTCAGTTGTCTTGCTCTTCCACTCATCAATGTCATGCATGGACATAAGAAATTGAAGAGAAACTCCTGTGGGGAGATGACCATTGCCCCCAGCCTGTCTGGTCAGCCTCCCACCTCCAGTGGAGCAATGGCCAACCTATGTCAGGTGGGGATCAGGCTAGAGTCTCACACGTTCATTCCCATTCATCAAAAGAAATCCATAAAGGAAAGGCTGTTGTGGGTGGCCAAGTCAGTATAAGCCCTGTTGAGATGGATGTCTCTGGCCACGTGACCCCATCTTCTTGTAGTCCAATGCTCTCTACTTCCTGACCAGGTCCTACTACTTCAGAGAGGGCATACCTGGATCGATGCCTACCCCATGCATTCCCCAGGGTGTTTCTGGTCTGAGGCATACTCCACACTCGCCACTGGTGTTAGACTGATCTTGCCATAGTGCAAATCTTTGTTACTCTCACCACCAGCTTAACTGTCGCTCTGCTGGAGAGGCAGATAAAGATAATTGTCATGGATCCATCTCCCAACTTTCAGGGGAAGATTTAAAATTGAAAATTCAAGTGGGAAGGAAGGTGGGGGGAGGCCACAGAAAATAATGGAAAGTACATCCTAGGCATATACATTAAATGGAGGCTTTTGGTTGGGGGCTGTCAGTAATGATCACCCCAATCACAACATGAGGGAAAAGTCACCCTGTGACATTGCTGAAGAGAAAGTGAGGTCACAGGTCAGCTTCACCTTTCAGTGTCTGCCTTTGCTGTCAACTCCAGGGCAAACAGTGATGAAATTTATGCTGGTTTCCACAGACCAGTACTCAGGACTCGGAACTCATTTTCTACAGGTGGCATGTTCATTCACATGGGCTTTTGCTGCGATGTGATTCCACACATCTCTGTTTCTCTCTCTGATCTTGTTGACATGACACTCCTCATTAGGTGATACTTTCTAGGCAGGAGGGTCAGGAGTGCGTTTTGCCATCTCAGCCTTCCTTCCACTAGAGAATGCCCAAGAAATGGAGGGGGGAAAAAAGGCCACTATCATTTTGATATGCCCTGATCCATGGTTGCAGTCATCCATATTGCAGTGAGCAGGGAGGGATCTCGGCTTTTAAAAAGGTGGATGCAGATGGTGAGAGATATCATTGCAGAGAGTACAACAGATGTCTTTCGCTTGTTAAAAAGAAACTAGAAGTTTCACTAAGAAGTAGGGGTCAGAAGCTGGATTATTCTATTTCATATTGAAGATAAAAAATGAAACACTTCATTGGAATAAGCATGAATAGGTGATATCTTATATTCTATATAGAGACCCAAGAAATTAAAAATTCTCCAAAGATGTTTCATTCAGCCTTCAGTCATTAGAGTTAAATTTTTGTCTTTTTTTCCAGCTGGCCATCTGGACATTGCCTCCAATTGTGGCCAGTGCCTCCAAAGTGATAGCCATATCTGAGCTCATGTTTTGTGTGTATGGTTGGTGCAAGGGATGAGGTCAGAAAGGTGATTTAAGAACCCCTTCTTCCTGCAAGAAGGGGAGCCATATTGGGGAACATGGAAAAAGCACACAGCCTCTGGAACTCTTCCAGGCTCCAGATGGACATGATGCTAAAGTGAGTAAGCTGCTGGAAACTTCTCTAGTTATCTAGCTTGCTGTAATATAGAATTATTTTCAAACAGCTACTATGCTGGAACAGTTTGCTCTGGCTTATTCTTTGATACTTCTCTAACCTGTAGCCTTCCCCAAGCCTAGCCTCTTGAACCAATAACACTTTCTGATATAACATGCTTGGTGGTAAATGCATTGAGAGGCTTTGGGGAACACGTTTCTATTCCCTTGGGTTTGCTGATTAAGGAAGGCTAGCACCCTCACGGTCTACCAGGCTTCTGTACCCCAGGGGACACAGGGCCGAGATAACATTCAGACCCTTGGGTGGTGGCACAGTTACCCCAGGCTTGTGGGTATACTCCAGAAAGGGGGTCGGCCAGATGTGAGGTGCCCCACGGGAGGCAGTCAGGGGTTAGAAGGTGGTTGGGTGTAGTGAGATGGGTGGCTTCGTGCGGGAGCACCCACTACTGGCCTGCCACACTCTTTGCTAGACTTTGTTTTAATTTGTCCACATTCTTCTGTAGTGGGGGCCCAGAGCTGGACACAGGTCTCCAGATGTGGCCTCAGCAGTGCCAAATAGAGTGGAATAATCACTTCCCTGGATCCCCCTGGAAATGCTTCTACCAATGCCACCCAGTATGCCATTAGCCTTCTTGGCAACAAGGACACACTGTTGCCTCACATTCAGCTTATTGTCCACCGTAACCTCCAGGTCCTTTTCTGCAGAGCTGCTGCTCAGCCAGTCCGTCCCCAGCCTGTACCGGTGCCTGGGACTCTTCTGTTGTAACTGCTGGATTTTGACCTCTTCACATCCTTTTAAAGCAGCTGGAAAAACTGATCTTCATTAGTTTCTTGCTTCACAGATGTCTCCAGCAACAGATTGTTCTCTAAGTTCTTTCTCAGACTTCTTAAACACAGCCACATCCCCTTCAAGACCCTTTACCCATAGCGAAGGTGTGAGAATGACAGTGTAGAGGCCGTGGTCTGAGTGGAGGTTATCCTAGCATTAACTGGTACCATTTCAGAACTGGAAATTTAAATCCACAGTCTCCCAAGAGATGCAGAACTTAAGTTAGATCCAGCCCGTGCCCCCATCACCTTAACTCTGCCCCTCTCAGCTTATATCAGGCATTGTATAAAGCAGGCTCCTTTCATATTGGCTTGAGCCAAGGGGAAAACAAAACTGAAACAGTGTGACTTCATCTTTCCCCATCTGAATTCAGAGTCTCCACAGAAGTCGTGATAGAGCACCTGAATTAGCCTACCAAGTCCCGTGGAAAACATATTTGTGGACCCCTCCTGAAGAGGGGTGTCCAGATAAGCCACCATTGCCTACTGTGGTGGATGCCTTCTAACATTTTGGGACAGAAAGGGAAGCAGCCTCCACCCTTTTAGGAGGATCAGAGCTCCAGCAGAAGGTAAACCAAGGTTTGGTAGGGAGTGTAGTGTCAGGGGAAGCATGGGGTGCAAGAAGTCGGGGACAGGCTGTAGGGGAGACGGGGTGGGAGGAGCAGGTACAGGTATGGGGGACAAGAAACAGAGAGATGGGGGATAGGCATCAGGGACAATCAAGCCACAAAGGGGAAAGGATGGGGGGATAGGCATTGTGGGGCAGACATGGAGAGACAAAAGACAAGTTTCCATGTAGAGAAACTACTTATCAGGTAGTCATCTTAAATTGGAGGTAGTCTTGGATTTGAGTACATATTGTATATCATGGTGACGTTTTCGCAAGACCTCCAGAACTGCACACTGGAAATTACTGTAGCTACAACCTCGGCTTGGTTCTTTGGCTCTAATGACCAGTATTAGCTCTCCCTGAGTGCCAGTGTTGTGCTCCTTGCCACCCTCTGCCAACCTCACAAGCTGTTGGTCACTCATGCTTTGAATGATATTTTTAGGATGAA
Organism: Crocodylus siamensis; assembly: GCF_052110815.1. Lineage (NCBI taxonomy): Eukaryota > Metazoa > Chordata > Crocodylia > Crocodylidae > Crocodylus > Crocodylus siamensis. The sequence goes on from NC_143409.1 coordinate 49,192,830, forward strand.
GAAAAGAACAGAGATTGAACATTAGAGGTCGCTTCTTTAATTCATGTATGGACATGAGACACTTACAGGTAAACTCCTGTAGGGAGATCACCATTGCCACAGAGGACGTGTCTGACCTCAAGCCCCATCTTCTTGTATTCCAAGGTCTCCACTTTACAACCAGATCCATCTACTTCAGAGAGGGCGTATCTGGATTGATGCATACTCTGTGCATTCCCCTGGCTGTGTCTGGACTGAGGCATATTCCACAGGCTTCCGTGATGTTAGATTGATCTTGGCATAGTGCAAAACTTCATCAGTCTCACCACCAGCTTGGCTGCCCCTCTGTTGCGGAGACAGAGAGAGAGACCATTATCCCGGGTGCATCTCCTGACCTCTAAGGGGAGATTTAAAAGTGAAAATCCAAGTGTGAAAGGCAGGGTGGGGGAAGGCCAAATAGAAAAATGGAAACTACATCCTAGGTGTATACATGAAATGGAGCATCTTCCCCAGAGATCTTCCCATGATCATTGCACATGGGAGAATTAGGAATTGACCAGAGAAAGGCAAACAAAATTGTCATGGGCCTGGAGCCATTGCCATACCCAGCACAAACTACAAAGCCTACGGCTCTTCCATTTGGAAAGTAGAAGGCTGAAGTGGCGTATAGAATAGTTGTCTGTACCATCATGAAGCGTGTGGCCCAAGTGGCCAGGGAAGTGTTGTTCACCAAGTCCCAGATATACTAGAAGACTGAGAGGGGACTGAATAGCCGCCTTCAAATCCCTGCAGGGTGGTTCAAAAAAGGGTAGAATTGGACTCTTCTCAGTGGTGGCAGATGACAGAACAAGCAGCAATGGGCTCAAGTTGTAAAAAGGGAGGTTTGGGTTGGCTATTAGGAAAAACTCTCACTATTAAAGCACTGAAACAGGTGAAGCAGAGAGGTTGGAGAATCTCTGTCCTTGGAGGTTTTGAAGACGTGCCTCACCAGAGGCATGGTTGGGATGAAATAGCTGGGAAAGGAAGTAGGACTGGTCCTGCTTTGAGTAGGGGTTTGGATGAAATGACCTTTGAAGTGACTTTCTGTCTGATTGCATGCCTTTGTGGATCAATCTCATCTTCCTGATTCCTTCTAACCTCTCTCCACTCCACAGGGGAGAACAACCATCTCTCCTTTTGAAGGGGCTTGATATTCTGTTATTGAAACTATCTTAGCTTCTTCATCATTGCTTTCTGTCAGCTCTTCCTGGAACGCGTCTCTTCTATTTCACGTTCCTGAAGACTGTTTTAACTCTAAGTCATAATCTTAACTCATGGGAGTTCATATTAACTTAGGTGTGGAAATGACTGAGTGTGGTGTATTTGAGGCACTATCATGACTCTCAAAAAGGCTTTATTTTCCTTTGTGAATCAGAATATGACATACATTTAACTATCATGACTAAGGGAGTAATAATGTCAAATCTTTGGACCATTTTGAATATTACCTTCCTTATTCATTGCGATTTTATTTAAACCTATGAGGGAGCTAGATGTGAAGCTCCTTGGGCAAAGGGATTAAGGGGATTATGGCCCAGTGTAAGGCAAGGGATGGAGACCCAGTTTGGGGGAGTGAGGGCACCAAAAGGGTCCTGAGCCAGGCAGGGAGCCTGGGGAAAAGGTAGGGGCTGGGAGCCCTTGGTGGGTGGGGGGTGTGGATTATGAGTCCCAGTGTGACATCATACGGATGAAGAGTCTCGACATGAGGCACAGAGATTGTGAACCAGTGTGAGGCAGTGGAGTAATATGGATGCCACTGTGAGACATGGGACACGGTACAGGCATGGTCAGAACCATGTATATAAGCACTTAGCATCATGGCACTTAAATGGGAATCCTTCCACCTTGTTATCATCCTTTAACTGTATCATCAAAGGCATGGCAGGAAAGTAGACAGGTGGTTAGCCCTGAGACAAGTGGACAGGCAAATGACTTGACTGGCCTCGAGACATCCACTTGTTACACTCTCCCACTTGCAGTCTCCACAATTTAAGGGCTAGGAAGTTCTAATTCAAAGGCTTTGCCCGTAACTTTCAGGATCAATATTTAGTGACACCCCTTTCCTCCAAAAATGGTTCCAGTGTTTTTATGGATCAGGCTAAACTGTCAGTGTCCCCATCTGATAGCAATGAGTCCCACGCTTTAATTACACACTAGGTGAAAATACTTTCTTTTATTCATTTTAAACCTGTTCCCTACATGAGTGTTGTCTTCTATGTGATGATGACCCATGCCATCTGTGCCCCAGGCCTTCAACATCCGAGATCCACCCATGCTCAAATCTCACCTCTCTCCAGATATGACCACTGTACCCTCATTCAGTATGGGGCTGCAGCGTGACAGTCTTACCTTTGAGGGCTGCTGTTGTCGGGTTTTCTTGATGGTTTCTGGTTAAGAAGGGAGTAAACAGGAGTTACTAGTTGAAGAAACAAGCAGCAAATCAGAAACACGGAGGAGTTAAAGGAATAGCTGAAAGGCAGAGATAAAACTAGCACATTACAAGTGAATTTGGAGAGCTGAAAGGACAGCACGAATAGCAGGAGTGTGGAAGATACAGCCTGAGACGCAAGTACCTTTGCATCTGCATAGGAGGAGGACTGTCATAGCAAGGAAGGCCACAGCTCCCAGGGAAACTCCGGCTTTGTACATGGTGATCTCTGTGCTCAAACCCACTGTGCAGTGTGTCTTTTCTGGAGAAAATAATAGATAACAATGATGTTCCCTGGGCAGCCAAGACACAGGGTTCTGATTTCAGGGACTGCAGTGTGAATCTAAAACCTCCCCCCGACCCTGAAGGATTCAGAGCCCAATTCTGAACTTGGTAAGCCCAAAGTTTCCCCAGGGGGCATCAATGGAATCAGAGTTGGGTCCTGATCTTGGGTCCTGTCACTCTGGGTAAATCCAGAGTGACACCAGCTGAGCCAGGTTGCCCCAGTGTAGCTCTTGGGCATTCTTGTGAATCTGGATTCACCCTCTTGATGACAGTAGACTTAAGACCTGATTCTAATTTCAGTAACCCCAAATTGATGTCAGCAGAGTTGGGGTGAGGGTCAGCACCCCTCAGTGCCCCTTGGTAGAGACTATGCACAAATCAAGGGCTTGCTGATGGCATGGGTCAGGCGTTGCCTTGTTGCACCCCTAAACTGACCCCTACTGAAATCCAGAGCTCTTCCAGATTGATGTTGCCTGTCGAGGCTTCCGTGATGGGGTGGTGTCTAGCTGGGATGATCTTCTCGATCATATCAGCAGGCACCCTGGGTATCAGAGGCCTATGGAGCCATTTTGGAGACTCCTTATGCTTTGCAATTATGAATATATATGTGTGTATGTGCAAGTGGGGTTGTGGTGGGAGACAGGGGTCTCTGGGACTGTGTGAACCTTGGTAGAGGTGTATGCTGTGTTCAGCTCTATATCTGTGTTCAGCTCTGTGCACTTCTCCCAGCCTGACTTAGATCTGTAGCCCTGAGCACAGATCTTGAACAGTTGGGGAAACTTTCCAGACACATCCTGTATTTGCCTGAAAGGTAGTTTTGGAGGCCACCAAATATTTTGATGTCATATAATGTCATATGTCTTGACTTCAAAAAAGCCTTTGATCCGGTATCCCATGATCACCTCTTGGCAAAAGTGGCCAGTTGTGGCCTTAGGTCAACCACAATCCATTGGCTGGGAACTTCGCTTCGTGGTTGGCCCCAGAGGGTGGTAATTGCTGGCAGTCACTCATCATGGTGTCCTGTGACCAGTGGGGTCCCCCAAGGCTCTGTTCTTGGACCCATATTGTTCAACATCTTCGTTAATGATGTGGACATTGGAGTCAGGAGTGGACTGGCCAAGTTTGCCAGAATATAGGCGGATGATCCAGGCTGACCTGGACAGGCTCAGCAAATGGGCAGATGAGAACCTGATGGTGTTTAACACCGATTAATGCAAGGTTCTCCACCTTGGGAGGAAAAACCTGCAGCATCCTTATAGGCTCGAGAGTGCTACGCTGGCTAGCATTAGGGAAGAAAGAGAATTGGGGGTCTCATGAACATGAGCCTGCAATGCAAGGCTGGGGCTAGTAAAGCGACCAAAATGCTGGCTTGCATCCATAGATGCTTCTAAAGCAAATCCCGGGATGTCATTCTCCCCTTGTACTCGGCCTTGGTGAGGCTGCAGCTGGAGTACTGCATCCAGTTTGGGGCTCCAAAATTCAAAAAGGATGTGGAGAAGCTTGAGAGAGCCCAGAGAAGAGCCACGCGCATGATCAGAGGTCAGGAAGACAGACCTTACAACAACAGGCTGAGAGCCATGGGGCTCTTTAGCCTGGAAAAGCACAGGCTCAGGGGTGATCTGGTGGCCACCTATAAGTTTATCAGTGTTGACCACCAGGATCTCGGGGAACGTTGGTTCACCAGGGCACCCTGAAGGATGACAAATTCAAATGGTTATAAACTCCTGCAAGACCGTTTCAGGCTGGACGTAAGGAAGAATTTCTTTACTGTCCGAGCCCCCAAGGTCTGGAACAGCCTGCCATCGGAGGCAGGTTCAAGCACCTACATTGAACACCTTCAAAAGCAAATTGGATGCTTATCTTGCTGGGATCCTGTGACCACAGCTGACTTCCTGCCAGCAGATGCATGACAAACAGAACCAGCATCCGGGAATGTCTCCTTGCTAAAAGGGAGGCATATACCCAATGGAGAGATGGGGTCATCGCCAAGAAGGACTATGTTATAGTCGCCCGAGGATGTAGGGGGGCAGTCAGGAGGGCCAAGGCAGAGTTGGAGATAGGACTAGCTTCCCGGATTAAGGACAATAAGAAGTCCTTCTTCAAATACATAGGGGGTAAAAAGAGGGTCCCGGGTAATGTGGGGCCCCTGCAGGACACGATGGGCAACTTAGTCATCACGCCAGATGACAAAGCTAACATATTTAACGATTTCTTTGCCTCTGTCTTCCTAAGTAGGGACCAGTTCAGCCACCTCCCTGCTGGGCCCCCCTCGGGCCCCGAGAGAGACACGCCTGGGCCAAGGGTTAGCGAGGAGTTAGTTAGGGTACTTCTGGAGAAGCTGGACGTGTTCAAGTCCGCTGGTCCGGACGATCTTCACCCTAGGGTTCTACAGGAACTGGCTGAGGTCATTGCGGGACCCCTGGCACGGCTCTATGAGCACTCGTGGTGCTCTGGCGAGGTGCCGGAGGACTGGAAGAGGGCCAATGTGGTCCCTATCTTCAAAAAGGGAAAAAAAGAGGACCCGGGAAATTACAGGCCAGTTAGTCTGACCTCAATCCCGGGTAAGCTCTTTGAAAAAATTATCCTGGCACACATCCAGGAGGGCCTTGCGGGGGAATGCATGCTCAGGGGCAACCAGCATGGGTTTATCAGTGGCAGGTCTTGTCAGACCAACCTGGTGGCCTTTTACGATCAGGTCACCAAATCATTAGACGCAGGGGTTGCTGTGGATGTAGTCTTTTTGGACTTCCGGAAGGCTTTCGACACTGTCTCTCACCCTGTCCTCATCAAAAAGCTGAGAGACTGTGGTGTCGATGCCCACACGGTCAAATGGGTCGCCAACTGGTTGGAGGGCCGCACCCAGAGGGTGGTAGTGGATGGGTTCTTCTCGACCTGGAAGGATGTGGGCAGTGGGGTTCCGCAGGGCTCGGTCCTCGGGCCTGCACTGTTCAACATCTTCATCAGTGACTTGGATGAGGGGGTAGAAAGCACCCTGTTCAAGTTTGCTGATGACACTAAGATGTGGGGGGATGTGGGTGCACTAGAAGGGTGCAATAGGCTACAAGCTGACCTTGACAGGTTGCAACGGTGGGCGGATGAGAATAGGATGGGGTTTAACACTGATAAGTGCAAGGTGTTGCACATGGGGAGGAAGAACCGGCACCACACTTACAGGTTGGGGAACTCTCCTCTTGCCAGCACGGAGACGGAAAAGGATCTTGGAGTCGTCATTGACTCCACGATGAACATGGGCCGGCAGTGTGGGGAGGCAGTCAAGAAGGCCAACCGTACCCTGTCATGCATCCACAGATGCGTCTCGAGCAGGTCCAGGGAGGTGATCCTCCCCCTCTATGCGGCACTGGTCAGGCCGCAGCTGGAGTACTGCGTCCAGTTCTGGGCGCCACACTTCAAGAGGGACGTGAAGGAGGTGATACTTCCCCTCTATCAGGTGCTGGTCAGACCACAGCTGGAGTACTGTGTGCAGTTTTGGGTGCCGCACTTCAAGAGGGATGTGGATAACCTGGAGAGGGTCCAGAGAAGGGCCACTCATATGGTTAAGGTCTTGCAGGCCAAGCCCTACGAGGAGAGACTAGGGCATCTGGACCTCTTCAGCCTCCGCAAGAGAAGGTTGAGAGACGACCTTGTGGCTGCCTATGAATTCATTATGGGGGCGCAGAAGGGAATTGGTGAGGCTCTACTCACCAAGGCGCCTCTGGGGGTCACAAGAAATAATGGCCATAAGCTAGGAGAGAGCAGATTTAGACTGGACATGAGGAGGAACTTCCTCACAGTTACAGTGGCCAAAGTCTGGAATGGGCTCCCAAGGGAGGTGGGGCTCTCCCCTACCCTAGGGGTCTTCAAGAGGAGGTTGGATGGGTATCTGGCTGGGGACATCTGAACCCAGGACTTTCCTGCCTATGCAGTAGGTCAGACTCGATGATCCATTGAGGTCCCTCCTGACCCTAATATCTCTGAATCGATGAATGTACCAATCATCCCCCAGAACACCCTGTTGTCTGTCTGTATTGGGGCAGACACAGGATTTGGTAAAGGTGTGTGTGGGGAGTGGCAACCTGTGCTGTAGTGGTAGTTACTGCCCCACCTTCAGCCACCCCCTGCCACCTCCCCCATACCCACTCCAGGGGGGAATAGAGCAGGGAGGAGGGAGTTCAGTGGTGCACTTCTGGCAACAGCTGGAAACAAAGACCATGTTCCTTGCAGGTAGAGCACACACAGCTCTCCACATTCAGTAGGCCTGTGTGAAGGGGCTGGTATTCATTTTGGATTCAGATTTGGCCAATTCAGGGGACAGTGATTCAATTTGGTGATTCGAATCAATGTCCTGAAGCACGGAGTCCTGGGCCGACTTCTCTGCTGCAGTGAGCAAGGACTGCCCAAATCGCTGATGCTCTCTGAATCTTTTCTGAATTGATTTGGAGAACTTTGAATTGATTCACACCTTTTAATTAGTCCCTTTATTCAATGTGGATATGGAGATTCAGGCACTGAATAAGGCCAAATCTCTTCCTAATTGAATCAGCACACAAAGCTTCACAAATCCCGGCAGGGTGGAATTGAAACTGCTCCACCACACACACACACACACACACACACACACTTGGATTCTTGCTCCACCCAGACTTTGGGAGGGGCATTTCTATGCTGGCAGTGCTGAGAGACTCCATAGACTTCATAAATAATTATCATCTTCCTGGTTCTCGGTAATCATTCTGCACTCCACAGGTGCGAGTGCCCATCTCCTCACTTTTTAATGGCCTCAATCTTCCACTCTTCACACCAGTCTTTCTTTTGCAACTGTCTGTCACACGTTCCTAGGAACGTCTTTCTTCCATTCCGCCTCCCTGCAGACTCTTTATCGTGCTAGAGAAAACCAGCTAGTTTCAGATGTGGTCCTGTTAACTCAGGTGTAGAAATAACTGAGAGTGCAGATCTGGAGGTACCATCACAGTGAAGGCCAGAGTGCGACTAAGCAATGTACATCTAACCGGAATGACTACAGGACAAATGACACGATATTTCTGTAGTATTTAGACTTGGTTTTTTGTCTTTTAACTTTATAATCTATCACCAATTCTTGATAGGATTATATAAAATGTAATGCAAATTCCATTGGCTGTTTTTGGTTTTGAATACTAGTATTAAGCTGAATGCTATATTGCTAGTCCCCTAGCATATTAGTAAAGTAATATAGTTGCCCATTAACTGGAGAAAAATGTGTGTCATGCTCTACTGGATGATGTGCCACCCTGGGTGCAGCCATTGTTTCTAAATCCAAGATCCACCCATGAATGACGCATTTGTTTATAGTCTCAGTGGTTACTGCAGTTGGTTTCTGTCTGTATGGCTTAGATAGCACAGAATCATAGAGGACTGAGGCTGGAAGGGACCTCCAAAAGTAATTTCATCCAACCTCCTGTCCAAGGCCGGATCATCCATTTCCAAACCATCCTCTAGAAATCCATCACGTGAGCTCTTTGTAAAACTACCCTCAGCCCTGACACCACGCAAGACGTAACAACTCCACCTGCCACAGGGAAAGCAGGGGAGCCATGCTAGCCAATGCCTTGCTCCTATATAAATTTGCTAATATGTACTCAAGAGGGCCTTGGTAGAGGTTTTGCTTCACCCACTACACAGGAAGGCAAACATCTCCCTTCCCCCACTCCATTGTATACCCATCTGAATAGGGGGTAAAATGCCTTTCTGATCCCAAAGATTTCATCCATCTGACCCTGAGCAGAGAGGCAAGACCCTCCAGCCAGGAACCTTTCCAGACAACAAGGTAGTTCGAAGCCTGCCATTTTAGAAGTCATGAGATGCATTTGCAAATTGAATTTTAAGTCAGGAAATTAAATTTGTAGGCGTGAAGCAGGGATGGGTTTCTACCCAGGATTTCCTGAGCCCTACTGGAGAGTCACATGGGGTTCAGAAGCTCAGGGAAGGAGATCACTGCAAATATGTGCCTATATTGCCAAAACATCCTTCCAATTAAATGGGCTTCTTCAGACGGATTTGAAAAGTGTTTAAATATTTTTAAAAAAGTTTATTAAGGCTCATATATGTGAGAGCTCAGCAGGAAATATTATGCCACAGGGAGACCAGCATGGGTTTGTAACAGGTAGATCATGCCTGACTAATCTAGTCTCTTTTTATGACCAGGTTACAAAACACCTGGACGCAGGAGTAGGGGTAGATATCATTTATTAGGCTTCAGGAAGGCCTTTGATACAGTATCCCACCCCATACTGGTGAACAAGTTAAGAGGCTGTGACTTGTGTGACAAATTGGCTAGAGGGTCGTACCCAGAGAGTGGTGGGGGACGGGTCGGCATCGACCTGGAAGGACGTGGGCAGTGGGGTCCTGCAGGGCTCGGTCCTTGGACCGATACTCTTCAATGTCTTCATCAGTGACTTGGACGAGGGAGTGAAGTGTACTCTGTCCAAGGTTGCCAATGATACAAAGCTGTGGGGAGAAGTGGACACACCGGAGGGCAGGGAACAACTACAGGCAGACCTCAATAGGTTGGACAAATGGGCAGAAAACAAAAGAATGTGATTTAACTAGGAGAAATGCAAAGTGCTGCATCTAGGGAGGAAAAATGTCCAGCACACCTACTGCCTGGGAAATGACCTACTTGGCAGCACAGAAGAGGAAAGGGATCTCGGAGTCCTAGTGGACTCCAAGATGAACACGAGTCGTCAGTGTGACAAAGTCATCAGCAAAACTAACGGCACTTTATCATGCCTCAGCAGATGCACGACAAACAGGTCATCTGAACCCAGCACTCTTTCCTGTCTATGCAGGTGTTGGACTCGATGATCTATTGAGGTCCCTTCCGACCCTAATATCTATGAATCTATGAACTTCAAACTCAGCAATAGCCCCAAACAAGGTATCACACACCTACCACCAGCCCTGATACCACACAAGACATCACACCCAGACCTTCCACAGAGAAAGCAGGGGACCATGGCAGAAAATGTCCTGCTCCTGTAAAGTTTGCAAATATGTCCTCGAGGCAGGCAGAGCCCATCCTCTCCACACACACCCCCTTCCAGAACTTAATCCTGCACTCCCCAGCCAACATCCTCCTCCACACACACTTTTGCAAAACTTTTGAGTTCTCTCCTGTCCATCCCAGTGCCCAGCCAAGCCCCAGTTAGCCCCTGGGGTAGGTTAGATCTCCCCTCTAGAGAATCCCAAGTTTCCATCTGACACCAGCCACATAGATGGATGGAGGGAGGCCTGTTACCAGCCTCCATGTCTCTAACCCCCTTAGCTCCAGGCAGTGACCAGACACGAGACAGCCTTGAGACCAACATACCAACTGGAAATGCCAGCTCAACCCAACCAGGGACCAGTTCCATTGCAGCCTGACAAGAGCCAGCCCTCCCGACCCCCCCCAGCCAGGGTGAGTATGGTGCACATATTGGTGGGTGTAGCATTTGGAAAAATAGAGGTGTAAACTGTCTAGTACATCATCATGTATAACACAACACATACTTTGTTCCATTTCAAGGCAAACTAAATGCATTTCTGTTATGCAGGACGGGGCAGGGTAGGCAGCAATATATTTTTCAGATAAGGTTCAAAGCCAGAGAACCAAAGTAACTATAAAAAGGTTCACTGGTTTGATGCTTTATATGTAAAGTTAAAAAAACACCCAGAACCAACTATGCAAAAAATAGCAAAATAATCCAAAGTTATAGTGTAATTCACCCTGTCATCATTCCAGTTGAATGTATGTCATTTATTCAGATTCATATGACAAAATCTAGCCTTCTTCAGTGTCTTGATGGTCCCCCTGAAACCTCACTGTCAGTCATGTCTTTTCCTGAGTTCCTAGGACCACCCCCAAGTGAAGGTATTTATTTAGAGCAAGGAAAAAAACCAATCTGCAGGGCTGTGAATTAGAAGTGAGACATTGCCAAAAATGACTGAGACAGCAGCATTGCAGGAGCAAGAATACTTTAAGGAGTGGAAGATCAAGACCCTTCAAAAGGAGAGTGGGTTGTTCATACCTATGGCGTGGAGTGAAATAAGAAGGAGCCTGGGGCAGGAAAATGAGCCATGAAGTCTATGGACTCCCTCAGCGAGGCCTGGATGTAAATGCTGCTGCCCCACCAAGGCATTTGATTTGAGTCCAGATGCACTCAAGGCAGGGTGCACATGCATTAGTGCCCCCATCCTGGATCTGCCCCCTGACACATATTCCTCATTTAATCCCACTCACCGGTCTGGCTCTGGTTCCTCCCTGTAACGCTCAGCATGGTGCCCTCTCCCAGCCCGATCCGCTTCCCGTTTATTTGGACACAGCACTGGTAGAGGCCAGAGTCCCGCTCCTCCAGGGCTGAGAGCATCAACGTGGCCTCCCCGAGTTTGCGCTGCTCCGGGGTGGACATCTGGAGCCGCCCCTTGTGGAACGGGTGGTGAGGATTCAGCGTGAAGTCCCCAGCAGCTCCCCAGAACCAGAGCACATATGTTGGCTCCATCTCATGCTTTCTCAAAAGTGCATTTCAGGCTCACATTTTTCCCAGCCATCACATTGAGAGATTTTGGATCCTGAGAGACTCTAAAGGCATCTAGAAAATGAGAGAGGGACAGACAAAGTCACGCCCCAAAAGACCTCATGGCAACAAAGTGGGTGAGGCTTGGTGTTTAGTAGGAGTCCTCCCTGCCCCCAGCAATCCCCGCTTTTAATTACCCACCATTTCTGACTGAAAAATAGCCTCCCTCTTCCCCTTCCAACACCTTCATCCATCCATTTCTGTCCACCCCTCCTTTCCCTTTCTGTTCCTAGTTCCTTCAGCTCCTCACAGAGATCTATCCCACAATTTCTCTGTCCCTCTTCCAGCAGAGCACGCTGAGCGGGATTGCACAGCAATCTTCCAAACTCTGAAGGGTGATGCTAGAGGGGATGGCAAGAGGGTTTTCTCGGTGGCCATAGGAGACAGGCTAGGAGCAGTGGTCTCAAGCTGCAGTAGGAAACATTTAGGCTGAGGGTGTAAAGGCACTGAAGACTGTCTTACTCTGCGGGTCAGCAGCAAATTTACCTGTTCTCTGGTTCCAGGTATTTCTGTTCATGGTCCGAGCTTTGCGACAGTCATCTTGGATTGCTGCACCATCTTTGTTTGAGCAGAGGAGGAAAAATCACAGATTACCTAGTGAACTACATCATGAGAGAGGAGAATGCAGCCAGCATGGGCACGCGGGTGGGCCATTGTGGGCTGAAATGCAGTCCAGATCAGTCTGTCTGTATTTCCAGGTCTCAGACTGCCTGCGAGCTGTGTGTAGAGAAAGTGAATGGAGAGACGGCAGTCTGTGAAGGCAGGGAGGGAGAGACATCTGAAGAGGAAGAGAGGATTGAGAGATGAACCCATGGGCAGAGAAGGCCAGAATGCCAAATGGGCAGATGGACACTGCTCCAGGATGAGTGATGGAAGGAATCAGCTGCATCTAGATGGAGTTGGTAGACAAGGTGAGAAAGAAGATGAACAGGAAGAAAGAAGAAAAGTCTGGATGGGTGGTTGGGTGGGTGGGTAAGTTGAGGGGATGTGTGGGATGGAGGGAGGGCTGGGAGGGCCGTATGGGAAGGGAAGGATGAACGAAATTGCTACAGAATCAAAATAAATGGATTATTTGAGCAGCAAAGAGAAGTAAGGACACTGCCAAGGCTTAGTTGGCTGCATAGATTAGCTATCAAAGGGAAATGGGTGAAGAGATGGAAAAGATAAAGGAGAGATTGCAGAGAAGGCAGAGTGGGTGGATAGATAGGGAAGACATGTGAATGCATAGAGACAGAGGGTTGGATCCATGCAAAGATGAGCTGACTGTAGGCAGGGAGGGATGGTGAGCTTTAGGTGGATGGAGCTGGGTCGTGAGGACAGTTGGGCAGTGCCCAGGGCAGTGGCAAAGCTTTCCCCACCTACCTGCTCCCCCAGGGAGTAGGAAAAGGGTGATGAGGAGAAGGGTAGAAACCAGTGCTGGCAGCAGCTCCATGCTCCCCACTCTCTGAATGATGCTGCAGGGCTCCTCAGCTCTGCCTTGTCCGTCCCCGGAAGCATCACCCCCGCTGGGGAGGGCAGCGGAAAGACGTGTGGTTGGAGCCTCTGCTCTCACTTCAGAAACAGGCAAGAGATGTGGCCGGACAAGGAGGAGGGACTGTGCGTTCAAGCCTATGAAGGGGTGTTTATGTGTTTGCAGAGCTGTGCGTAAGGCATCCATCAGCACTGTGCCAGAACACAGACTCACCTGTGTGTCCTGGCCCCCAGACTCCCTACAGCTGAGAAGGACTCATGGGTTCGCACACTAGAGTATAGGTGGGCATGGATGCATGGATGGGCAGTTGGGGCAAATGGGGATAGATGGATGCATGAAAGGACGGGGGTGGGGATGCATAGATGGATGGAGTTTCTGGGGATGGATGCACGCATGCCAAGAGGAGTGTGGGAATGGGTGGGGGGATGAAGGAAGTATATGGTGATGGGGGGATGGCACGTTGGAGGGTTGTGCCATGTCGAGATGTCTGGAGGGAGGAGGCACGTTGGTACTGAAGGAGAAAGCATGCCCCTCCCCCACCGACATGTTGCTCCTATCACTGCTCACTTCATAGCTGATGGTTGCACCATCCAGCTGGGCCTGTGGCTCTAACTTCCCCCTCTCTCCCTCCCTTCATCATCCAGCAGCTTCCTGCCACACTCACCACCAAGACAGGAGCCACCATCACCCTTGCTTGCTCCTTTAGACAGCAAAATCTTGCAAGGAGTTAGGAGATAATAGGATGACTGCCACTTTTCCATGGGATTGAAAAGGACCCTGCCCTATTCTCCACCCACCCATGACCCACTTCTGATCTATTCACAGATAATTACCACCCATCTATCTGCCCCAGTTTAGCAGCAGCATTTGCCTCTCCTGACATTATATCCATCCTTGGGTCCTCAGTCCCTGTGTCTCCCTCTTCTTTCGCTGTGAGTGGCAAGAAGACACTGGCGTATCTATGTAACCAGCCCTCGTTCTCACAACTGTACGTCATTCTTTGCAAGCTCTTCTTGGCTGTTTTTCATCCAGCTTGGATGGCCTTTGGGGGACAACATGGTGCGGTTGGGGACATCAGGCATCGGGGGGAGTGGCAGGCCCCTGGAGCAGGGTACCGGTGCAGCACCATTTCAATCCATCATTGTGTTCAAGTAGGGTTACCAAAACAAGAACTTGGTTTTGTTTTCCAGCAAACTTTTTATTTTTTTAATGGCTGATATATTAAACCCTTACATTTGAACCCAGCCCTTCAGAGCGGGGCCTGTCAGCAGAGCCAGGGCCTGGTCAAAGAGTTACATGAACATTATGTAACCGGATACTTGTGTAACTGGCCTGGCCGCGTCTCTTGTGTAAAGGACCTGAGGGTTCCAGTAGATGAGATATCCGTATCCACTGTCCTGCTTTAATTTATGATGATCCGCTACATCATCTGCACCTCCTTTTCAAAATGCTAGATTGACCCATAAACATGTGTAAAATGGCTGTGCTGCTCCTGTTTTCAGGAAAACCCTGGTGCGATCCAGGGGTGGTTCAGGGGAGCAGGCAGAGGGGGAGGGGGTTCAGTGGTGCTCTTCTGCCTACAGCTGGAAACAAAGGCAATGTTCCTTGCAGATAGAGCACGTGCAGCTTTCTGCATTCAGCCCATTTCAAACAGGCCAAGAAATGCATCTGTGGATCCAGGCAGGGTGGCGTTGCACCCTCGCCCGCTTCCCCCCACTTTTGATTCTTGCTTCACTCAAACTTTGGGAGGGGTAGCAGCATTTCTATTCAGGCAGTGCTGACAGACTCAACAGACTACAGGTCTCATTATCATCTTTCTAGGTCTTGCTAATCTCTCTTCACTCCACAGCGCCCATCTCTTCTCTGATTAATGGCCTTGGGCTGCCACTACTCAAATCATTCTTTATCCTACAGCTGTCTATCACACAGTCCTAGCAATGTCTTTCTTCCATTTCCCAGCCCTGCAGACTTTTTGTAGCTCTAGGTAAAACCAGCTAAATGCAGACATGGCCCTACTAACTGCAGTGTAGAAATTCAAATGTATGGCTTAACATAAGCATTCATAAGCAGAATCTGCTCACCAAAGCATCTTGCAATGTTACTTTTAATATATCATTCTGCCTTGTGGTCAGCAGCTCTGCTGAAGCCACAGATCAAAGCTTTTATTCATCTAGAAATCCAGTGCTCCCCAAGATTCAAATATTGTCACCCTAACAAAGACATCACCACGGGGCCTCCCACAGGGAAAGCAGGGGAACCATGACAGCCAATGTCCTGCTCCTATACAAATTTGCTGATATAAACTCAAGAGGTCCCAGGTAGAGGCCATGATTCCCCTGCTACACAGGAAGGAAACCACCTCCTCTCTTCCCCCTCCCCCCCATTCTGTACCAATCTGAACAGGGGTAAAATTCCTTTCTGACCCCAAAGATTGCATTGGTTTGACCCTGAGCAGAACGGCAAGACCCTCCAGCCAGAAACTTCTGGCTTTCTGTTGGAGGCTGGCTCTGGGACAGGTGGGGAAAATTTCCAGACAAACCTGTAGTTTGAAGCCTGCCATTTTAGAGGCCCTGACATATGTTTGTCAATTTAGTTTTAAGTCAAGAAATTCAATTTGTAGGTGTGAGGGGAGGGCAGCAGTTTCTACCTGGGATCTTTTAAGTCCTACTGGAGAGTCACATGGGGTTAAGAAGCCCAGGGAAGGAGATTGCTGCAAATATGTTCCCATATTGCCAAGGCAGCCTTCCAAATAAATGGGCTCCTTCAGCTGGATTTGAATAGTGTTTAAAATTCATTAGGAAAAAAATTAAAATGCCTAAAACAAGACAAACCAAAAACCTAGGTTTGGGTTTAATTAAATAGTTTCTGTGGCCCTTGTAGTCGAGTTTATATTGCCTCTCGTGCAGCCAAATTATAAAGCCATGTGTTTTGCAATGGACTGATTTTGGGTGTGGGTGCAAGGGAGTGCTTGGGTGCATGCATATACCTGTATTGGGCCCATGGTATGTGGTTCAGGACTTGCTTTTGTTTCCAGTATCTAAGTGTGCATTTATTTTTTTGCCTCTGTGAGTTTTTATAGCCTTTCTGCTTCACAATCTCCCTCGCACCTGCCCGTACTTTCCTTTTTCTCCTTCTCTACCCAGCCAAAGTCCTCCTCCACAGACCTGCAGCAAAACCTCTGAGTTGTTTGCTGTTCTCTGCCTGCCTGCCCAGACCAGCCCAGATCCCTGCCCCAGTTCTCCCCACAGTCAACCCCTGGGCTGGGTGAGATCTCCTCCCTGGACACCCCCAAGCTGCCCGCTGACTCCAGCAAGATAGCTGAGCAGAGTGAGGCCTGTTTCCTGCCTCTGTACAGGGAGGAAGGGCAGGGGCCGTGCCTGTGACCACATTTCTCAGCTCCAGGCAGTGGCCGGACATGAAACAGCCGCAAGAGCAAAATGTGAGCAGAAAACACTACGTCAGCCTAACCAAGCACATATTTACTTCAAACCCAACAACAGCCTCCAACGGTGTGAGTATGACACGCACATGGGTAGGTCATGGATTTTGAGCAAGAGGTATATATGGTGTTTTGCATCCTCACATATAACACAACACATTTTATGCCAGTTCAAGAGAAACTGGATGCTTTACTCTTGTTTGGGGGATGCAGCATTATAGTATTCAGCTGAAGATCAAAGCAGGAAATCAACGTAATTATTGAAAGGTGCGCTGGTTTGCTAAATTATAACATTTAAAAACTACTGTCAGCTCTGACACGACACAGAAAATCACACCCAGACTTTCCACAGAGAAAGCTGGGGAACCATAGCAGAAAATGTCCTGCTGCTGTAAACGTCTGTTAATATATCTTCGAGACAGGCAGAGCCCATGCCCCTCCCAACTACAGAGGAGGCAAACCTTCCCCCCGAGTCTGCACCAATCTGACCGGGGGGCAAATTCCTTCCTGACCCCAACGAGTGCTGTGCTGTGACCCTCAGCAGAGGGGCAAGACCCTCCAGCCAGGATCCTCTAGGCTTGAAGTTGCAGGCGGGCTATGGGAGATGCCAGGAACCTTTCCAGACAAAGAGTTAGTTTGAAGGCTGCTGTTTT
Source organism: Crocodylus siamensis (assembly GCF_052110815.1). Taxonomy (NCBI): domain Eukaryota; kingdom Metazoa; phylum Chordata; order Crocodylia; family Crocodylidae; genus Crocodylus; species Crocodylus siamensis. Next base: position 49,209,712 of record NC_143409.1, read on the forward strand.
GGAGGCCATCAGATGCATTTACAAGTTGAATTTTAATTCAGAAAATTTAATGTGTAGTGTGGGGGAGCGGGGCAGGGATTCTACCTGGAACCTCTTGAGCCCCAGTGGAGAGTCGTGTGGGGTTAAGGGCCCCAGGGAAGATCCCTACAAGTACATTGCCATGTTTCCAAAGCACCCTTCTAATCAAATGGGCTCACTCAGCTTGATTTTAATATTTCTTAAACTATTTTGGGAAAAAAAATAAAATCAACTGACTAAAACAAGATGACCCCTCCTCTCCTCCCCGCCCCTCCCATCTTCCAGGCTTTGGTTCAATGATCCAATATTGACTTTGATCCAAAGTAGTGGGGTTGCTCCTCTTGCAGCCAAACTATAAAGCCAAATGCTGCCACAGTCTGATATGAGGTCTGCGTTCATGGGTATGTACATGTGTGTGCATGTATCTGTATTGGGTGCATGTATCTCTGCGCAAGTCTTGCCTGGGGCTCTGGTCTCTAGATGTGCATTTGTTTCGTGCCTCTCTGAGTACTTATAGCATTTCTCTTTCACACTTTTCTCCAACGCTCACAAATAACTCTCTCTTTTTCTCCCTCTCTATCCTGAATTCTCCAGCCAACGTCCTCCTCCACTCACACATCAGCAAAACTTTGGATTTCTCTTCTGTCCACCCCAGTGCCCAGCCAAGCCCCAGCTCCCTGCTCTGGCTCTCCCCACAGTGATCCCCTGGCGTGGGTGAGATCTCCCTTCTGGAGAACCCAAAGTTTCCACCTGACACCAGCAAGATAGCTGAATGGAGGGAGGCCTGTTTCCTGCCTCCATGCAGAGAGGAAGTGCAGGGACCATGCATCTAACCACCTTAGCTCCAGGCAGTGACCAGACACGAGACAGCCTTGAGACCAACATGCCACCTGGAAATGCCACCCCGAACCAACTATGGCCCAGTCCATTTCAAACCTGACAACAGCCCCCTCCCCTGCACACCGCAGGTGAGCGTGATGCATGGATTTGCAGGTCTAGAATTTGGAAATGGAGGACTGTAAATGGGGTAGTACCTCATCATAAGTAACATAGCAGCACATACGTCGTTCCCATTCAAGAGAAACCAGATGTTTGCTGCTTTGCAAGGGGGAGAGGGGGCACCAGAATATTATTCAGCTGAAGATCAAAGAAAAAATGGTGTAACTATTGAAAGGTGCACTTGCCAGCTACATTAAATAAAAACTTAGAGAGAGAAAAAACGTGGGAGCAAGGACCGGAATACCAAATGGGTAGATGGACACTGCCATGAGATGAGTAATGGAAGGAATCAGGTTGATCTATAATGGACTTGGAGATATGGAGGGAAAGGGAAGTGAACTGAGCAAAGTGGGTGGGTGGGTGGGTGGGTAGGGAGGAAGCGTGGGGATGAATGGAGGGCTGTATGGGGTGTGTCAGAAGGGAAGGATGGAAGGGAGGAGATATGTAGCACGTTTCCCTTGAGAGGAGAACTGGACAGATGGATAGAGCGACTGCAGCTAAACAGAGGGATGAGGAAAATAGAGAAATGGTGCCTAGAGTGTATAAGTACAGCATGGAAGAAGTGGATGGGAGGAAAGGAGGAATAAGTATGGGTGGATGGATGGGAAGTATGGGGATGAATGTCGTTAGGCCTGGATGGAGGAAAAGAAAAGCAAGGGAGCGGGGCATATGGAAATAGCTGGAGGAGGACAGAGGCATGTTGGGATTCTAGGACAACGGATGGCCCCACCAACAAGTTGCTCCTGTAGGCTCTCACCTTATAACTGATGGTTTCCCCGTCAACCTAGCCCCGTGACTCTAACTTCCCTCTCTCTCCCCCGCTTCATTATCCAGCAGCTTCCTGCCATGCTCACCACCAAGGCAGGAGCCAGCATCACCCTTACCTGCACCTTCGACAGCTCCAATGGGCTCATTCCAGGACCGATCTGGGCCTGGACTGTCAGCAAAGCATCATACTAGACCACACCCACCTACGACTTCAATCCAGCTCCTGTTTTATTTTTAATTGTCCCCAGAAATCAGTTAATGTGTCCCTAGTGGTTGCCCTTATTAAGGGAACTTTATACTTTTTTTGTGATGGGCCTAAGCCCATGACCCCACGGCGCATCAAATAGGTTTGCGTCACAGGGGACAGCGGATGCTGGAAGTAAAAGTGAACTGGGTGTGACCAGGATTTGCTGACTCTTCCTGTCACTTGAGAGCCACCAGCATTTAAGGTCTAGGAAGTTCTCATTCAGAGGCAGTTTCCCTAACTCCTGTGCTCAATGGCTACAGGTGCCTTTTTTACCAAGAATGTGTCCAATCCCTCTCTTAATCACACTAGACTCTCAGCTTCCTCTACATTTAGTGACAAGGAGACCCCCACGTTAAGGACACACTGGTGAAAATGAATTTCCTTGTATTCATTTTAAACCTACAACTGAGCAGTTCCGTGGTGGGACCCCTACTTCTTGTACTGGGAGAGACAGTAAAGAATAAATCCCTACTGACTTGCTCTTCACTGTTTAATATTTAGTCCGCCTTTCCCATTTTCCTCCCTCAAGTGTCTATTCCCCTAAACTGAATAGGGCCTGGCCTCATTAGTCTCTCTTGAAATGGAAGCCCTCCATAGCACTCAAGATCCTTGTTGGCCTTCCCGGGACTTCTCTAGTTCTCCTAGATCCTTTTGGAGGTGTGCAGTCTTCAAGCTATGGATGCAGCATGGTTTTAAAAAGGGACATCATGATAATTTCATATTGATTTATCCATACTTAGAGTGTTGGTTGGCTCTTGAAGGCCTGGACCATCACAGCTACAACATCATTCCTAGGCCCGCAGTGTATTAGTAATGCTCCTAGTTAATTTTTAATTGAGAGAACTATGTGTTGTGCTGCACTACACCAGGCACTACACCATCAACACTCCCCTTTTCAAAATCTTGGATTTGCCCGTGTCCGAGTCAGTACTTTTCTCAAAATCTGCCCTCATCTGGGAATTTCTTCTAGTCACCAGCTGCTTCTGGCAAAGCTTTCTTTTTGGGGAGTACAGATTGTACCCCATAAGTACCTTTCTCCCTCTTGGTGAGATGCAATTATGGGGATCCATGAAAGCCACTTCAATGTTGTGATCCCTGGTAACGTCTGTGATGGCTAAGATTTTCCGACTTGACAAAAATGCAAAAGTGCACAAAGATAAAGATACAAATGCAGTTTTTGTCATAAAAAAGTTGCATTTATGAAACACAACAGCTTTATATATATATGTATACATGTGTGTGTATATATATATATATATATATATATATATCTCGCTGTCAATCACTTTTCTCTTTAATATATATATACCTAATTTTATATATATCTAAAAATCACAATGACAACAGCACTCCTCAAGTCTTTACTATACCGTTTCTAAACCTTTGTCAAAAGAACTCTGTGTGTGTGTGTGTCCACGCATGTGTGTGTTGAGAATGAGCTATGTCCAGTGTGCTACAGCCTTTCCCATGAAACAAGTCACATTTCTGCTTTGTGAAAGTGTCTCTCCTGGACAGACCATTATATATATATATTTGTCCTCTTGGTTCCCAGGTTGGAAAACAATATTTATTGCAATGATTTTCCCTAATTAGTATTTTTTTGGAGCCTTCAGTTTCTGAATAAGCGAAGGGAAGAGAGTGGCATCGAGTAGCCCCACTGAAGGCAGCGGAGCTGATTAACACCATCTGGGAGGAGATGTGCCAAACCTAACAAGAAAAGCATCCGTGGTCTCCCCAAATTTCCACCAGGTGTGGAGATGCTCAACAAAAGATGCCAAGGACTTTAAGCCATTTTCTACATTTCATTTCTCCGGTTCCTTAAGTTACTTTGGGCCAGTGATGGACGTGGGCTCCCACGCAGTCCCTTGGTGATACAAGAGTGTGACTGGTTACACTGTAGGGTCAACACAGAGAAGACTGATGGGTGGGGGGGCGGGGCATGATAGACGTCTATCAAATTACTGCACCAAGCGAAGAGGGATCTATTGTTCACCAAGTGCAAGAATATTCAGGGCGCCCACTTAAATTAGCAGGTGATAAGTTTAAAACTAACCAAAAAGAAAAATTCATTGTGCACTTCGTAGTCAACATGTGTATGTATTGCCATAGGAGGTGGTGGAGAGAGGGAGCACATCCAGGTTCAACAAGAGGCTGGATACATTCATGAAGGATAAATCTATTAATGGCTGTTTAACAAAATGGATGGAAATGTTTCCTCTGGCATCTCTAACCCAAAGAATGGTGAGATATCGAGGTCAATACTCTCTCTGCATAGCATGCACTTCTGCCACCATTGGAGACACGATATTGGGTTCTATGCACCACTAGTCTGACCCAGTGGTCCACTAACTTTCTTCTCTTTTTAAATAAGCCCTGGGTTGATCATGGTGGCACAGAGAATCTCACCCAAACCTGCCACAGGTAAAGCAAGGTTACTACGACAGCCTACACCCTGCTTCCATAAAAGGTTTTTATGCTCAAGAGATTCCAGGTAAAGGCCATGCCCTTTACATAGGAAGCCAACCACCCACCCTCCAGGATTATACCAATCTGAGCAGGGGGTAAAATTCCTTCCTGACCACAAAGAGGGCAGTTCATCAGACCCTGACTGGAGCAGCAAGACCCTCTAGCTAGGAATCCCTGGTTTGAGTCCCAGCAGGAGCAAGGGTGCAGCCCAGTCACCGCCCCTCTGTTGGCTGCTGCCAATACCCAATGCCTCTGAAGAGATTTAAAAATACCCAGAAATATATAGGAGAAATGGGGAGAAAGGGGCAGTCAACAAAGCGGCATAGGGAGGGCAACCAGCGTTTCCATACTTCTTATCTGTACGCTTCAGTAGTGACACCTGTTCAAGAAGAGGAAACATGCCAAATCTTTCTCTGCCCCTCTGGTCTCACAGGCCTTGGAGGTGAAGACCATCTCCCCCGAGCCCCGCTATACCTACCTTGAGTGTCTAACCCAGGGGTCTATAGCTCCCCACCCATAAGGCAATTTTCTCCTGACTTCTGAGTCCAGACCTACCACAGTTATGATCAAGAGGCTGTGGTAAGCTTCCCTGATCTGTTATCTCTGGTTTTCTAGGTCCTAACTCCAGACTCAGCTCCATTCTTGAGCTCTTGCTTTGCATTCCCCTTCGAGCTGATTTCTGATTGCAGTATCCTGCCCCGGGCCTGTGTTATCCTTTGGATTCAGGTCTTTAAGCTCCCAAACCCTGATTTAGCCCCTTGGTCCTGTCCTCCCTTGGTGGACTACTAGGCCAAGACATTTCTTACCTGGCCCTGAAAATCTTCGTCTGAAAAATTACCCAGCTCCTCACCTTAACCTCATACTTTTACCCAATCAGAGCATGTCATGAAGACCTCACCCTCTCTATCCCCAGAGATTAACTTCACCTGGGTCCAGGACTTGATCCATTGCAGTGGGGAAGTCTCACCTCTCTTTGATGCCTCCTCCACCCAAAATTTAAAACAAACTGCATAGGAGTGGGAGCAGCATTACTACTCCAGCAGTGCCGAGATAGTATATTGACGTCATGACTCATTCTCCTCTCCCTCTTTCCTGATAATCCCTTGCCACTCCATCAGGTTGAATCCCTCTCTTATTCTGAAGGTCCTTAATCATCTACTGTTCAAACTATCCTTCTTGTTGCAATGTTGCTGTCTTACCCACTCCTGATCATCTCTCTCTTTTCATTGCCAGCCCTGAAGACTGATTTTCAGCTCTAGCTAAAAACCTCCATGCAACAGTGGTTACATAGAGAAACGTGTAGGAATGACTCACAGCAAAATATGGGAAGCATTGTCAAGATGGTCAGGAAAGTGGGTTTTTGTTTTTTGAAACTGAATAAGAGATCGGCATTTCACTATAACAACTATAGGTCTACACCCCATCCATCCCATACACACCCCATCACCTTCCCAAGAAAATTCTTCCATTCATGTCTCCATCCATTTATACATACTCCCTCCATCCCTATACCCATCCAGCCCCACTTCTCCCATCCGTCCATTCATTCTTCCATCCATTGGTTCTTCAATCCATCCGTCCTTCAATCCATCCCCACTTGGCGTCTCCAGCCATCCCAACTTATCCCCTCCATCCATCCCCAAGGGCCCACACTTCATCTTTAGACTTTTCCACACAGACAAGTTTGCTTTGCAGACCTGCTTGTCCATATACAAGGGGGAAAAAATGGGCTGGATGCCAAGGTGGTGTTTATCATTCCAGCTTTAATGTAGGAACATGTGCAAAATGCATGACTGGTGCCCTGTCCTGGGATGTGGCTGGTAGTAGGATGAGGCATCGGGGCTGGGAATACAGGATCCTTTGCCTGGCACTGAGATATGGCCGGCTCTGTGCTGGGGCATGAGGGCTGGGGATACAAGGGCAATATGGACTCCCTGTATCAGCAATGGGAATGTGTCTTGCTCCAGGGTTAAACAAGGTGCCCTCCCCCAACTCTGAGATGTGGCTTCCTCTTGGGTGGAACAGAGCCAAAAACAGTTGTTCCACATGGCGATGTTGTCTGACAGATCATGGCAAGCTGGGCAGGGAAGCCCCATGCTGACATGTTACCTCTTTGTGGCAGGAGGCTGAAGATTATGGCCAGGGAGAGCAGGAGAGCGAAGAGCAGGGAAATGACAGCTTGGTAGTATAGTGGACCTTGGTTGGGACATAGAGAGCAGTCCTTTGAAAAGAGCTCTGAAGAAGGGAGAGACTAGGATTACCACCCTGTAGCCCAAAGGGAGTCATAGAACCATAGAGAAGTCCTGGTGGAGCTTGGTCAGCCCTGTCCAAGCCATCCCAAGCAAACCTATCATCTAACCTCTTTGTCAAACCATGTCAACACTGACATCGAACAAGACATCATATCTGAATCTGCCACAGGGAAAGCAAATGGACCACAGCAGGCAATGTTCTGCTGCTTTTTCTATAAACACTCAAAAGATCCCAGGGAGATACCATGTGCCCCACTACAGAGGAAGGCAACTCATCCCCAGTCTGTATGAATCTCAAGAAGGCAGAAATGTCTTTTCTGACCCCAAAGACTGCAATGGGCTCACCTTGAGCAGGAGTGCTAGACCCTCTAGTAAGGAACCTCTGACATTTGGTTTGAGCCTGGCCCTGGGAGAAGTGGAGAATCTGTCCACACAAAGAAGTCGTTTGAAGTTTGCCATTTTGGAAGCTGAGAGATGCATTGGCAAATTTAATGCTAATTCAAGAAACTAAAAATGCACTGGGGTGGGGCACATTTTCTATCTAGGATGTCTTGAGCCCTACCGCAGAGTCACATAAGATTAAGAAACCCAGGGAAGAAGATTACTACATATATGCTCCAATATTGCCAAAGCAGGCCTCCAATCAAATGGGCTCATTCCAATACATTCAAGTTGTGCTTAACATTCGTTGGGAAAAACTAACATGCCTAAAACAAGAGAAACAAAAAACCTGAGGTCAGATTCAATTAAATCGTTTATGAGAACCCACATAGTGGAACAAGGGGGCGTGAGTGCGTGTGTGTGTGTGTGTGAGATCCCTACCCTGGTTCTCCCCCGGGTGAACCCCTGGGATGGGGAAGATCTCCCCTCTGTTGAGCCCCAAGCTCCAAGCTTTTCCAGCAAGATACATACATGGAGAGAAGCCTGTTTCCTACCTCCATGAAGAGAGAATGGACCATGCTGAAGTTGGCAACATGGCAATGGGGCCAGGGTGCAGACTCTATGGAGTTAAGGGTGAGACTGGCATCCAGCCTAACGTGGTGCCTAGAGAAGTCCATCTCTCACACCACCCTACTTCGTATATGGGATAATGAGAATGATGCTGGAGAAGACTGTGGAAGAATTATCCCTGGACCCTACTAAAAAAATGGACCCTGGACCGATTGGGGGAGAAGGAAAAGAAAAACTGTGGGGGCAGCACCCCTTTCTTTTGCAGTTTCACCCTCCTTTGAATCCTGCTGAACCCAAACTTTAAACCAGCTGCATCTATTTGGGCAGCACTGAGAGAATCCATTGACTTCATGGCTCATTGTCATCTCCCTGATTCCTACTAATTTCTCTGCACTTCACAGGTGGGAACCACCCTCTCTTTTTCAGTTGTTGCTCTTCCACTCATCGATGTATACACGGTTCTGCAATGCTTATGTCTGCCTCCCCTTCTATTGTGCTGCCCTGCAGATGATTTGTAGCTCTAGCTAAAAAAAACTTCACTCAGGTGAGGTCCTCTGAACTCCACTGTAGAAATGACTGACCATGAATTTTCTGAGTTATTGTCCAGGTGCTCAAGAATGGCAGAATTGGTTTTATGAGTCTGAACAACTCCTGGACCTTTAACTGTAATAGCCACAGGACAAATGGCGCAATGTGTTGTGCAGAAAAGGACCCAGGGCTGAGACTGGACACTAAGTTGAATATGAGTAAAAGGTGTGCCCTTGTTGCATAGGAAGCTAATGGCATACTGGGCTGCAGAGCAAGGGGAGAGCTTCCTCCCCCTATTCAGCACTGATGAGGCTACATCTGGAGTCCTGTGTCCAGTTTGGGGCCTCCGCTACAGAAAGGCTGTGGATAAATTGGAGAGAGTCCAGAGGAGGGCAAGAACAAAGCTGAAAGTCGGGGGGCCATGACTACTGAGGAGAGGCTTAGATACTGAAATAACTGAAGAAGAGGAGACTGAGGGGGGACTTAATGGCACCTTCAAACGTAGCTCCAAAGCAGTTCATGCTGGACTGTTCTCCATGGTGGCAGACAACAGAACAAGAAGCAATGGCCTCCTGCGGCAGCAAGCCAAGTTTACGTTAGATCTGATGGAAAATTTTCTCGCAAGTAGGTTAATAAAGCACTGGAAGAGGTTACCCAGGCAGGTTGTTGAGTCTCTGTCTCCTGAGGTTTTTAAGACCCAAGTAGACAAAGCCCAGGCTGGGATGATCAAGTTGCAGCTGGTCCTGCTTGGAGCAGGGGGGTGGATTAGGTGACCTGCTGAGGTCAGTTCTAACGCTAATTTTATCTGATGCTGTTTTTCTATCTTTGGATTATTTTGAATATTTCTTTGACTTATTTGTTTGGGTGGGTGGGTTTAACCTAAATATATAATTTATCAAAATACTGCTGCTTTTATATAAAATTTAGCATACACTTTAGTAGTTGTATTTGTTTTGGCTTTGATCTAAAACTGAAATGATAGTGCTAACTGCCTAGCTTAATAGCAAACTATCCAGTTTCCTTCCAGTGCAGAAAAATGTATGTGTTTTTATAGCTCATGTGCCCCCTTTTTTGTCCGAAATCCTATATCTGGCCATGCTGGATGTTCCTTCTGTCCATCCATCCAGTCCTTAGTCTGCCTATAAACCTGTCTTTCCACTGGAACTGATATTCCCTCCCATTCCCATTTCCTTTCTGTCTTTTTATGTATCGCTCTCCACTGTCTGTGGCCTCAGATCCATACTGCTCATTTTGTGCATGGTGCTATTAGGGTCCTCAGCTCAGCATCTGTCTCCCTAAATGCAGGCCTCAGTATCATTTTGATATGCCCTGATCAATGGTTGTATTCATTCATAATCCAGTGAGCATGGGGGGATCTATGCTTTTGAAAAGGTGGATGTGAATGGTGAGATATATCATTGCATAGAATACAACAAATATCTTTCTCTTGTTATAAAAAAACCTACAAGTTTCACTACTGTGTCACATTCCAGAGCTGCGTAAGAGAAAGACTTTATTGAAATGAGCATGAAAAAGCACTGAGCATGAGTAGGCAGTGTGGGGTCAGGAATAAGTGAAGGGTGGAAGAAGTGGGGGAGTAGGCTACAGGGGAGACAGGGGATGGAAGAGGCAGGTGAAGGTATGGGGGCAAGAAGCAGAGAGATGGGAGACAGGCAGCAGGGAAAATCAAGCCACCCAGGGGTGGGAGTGTGGGGTAGACAAGGGCAGACAAGAGAGAAAAGAAAATGCCGGTCTTATCTCTTGCCTGCCATGACAGTGATGTGGAGAACAAATTTAAGACAATCTTCCCTTGATTAGATTCTCTACATATATAATGATTACCATCTTATAATTTTTCTTGTGTAGAAACTAATAGTTAGGCAAACATCTTCAAATGGAGGTAGACTTTGATTCAGTGAAATATTGTAGATCATGGCTTTTTTGCGAACACCTGCTAATATTGGACACCGAAAGTTTCTGTAGTGACAAGCTCAGCTTAGCTCCTTAGCTCTGATGTGCAGTGTCATAGTTTCTAGAGTCAGAAGTGACCTGAACAGATCATCAAGTCCGACCCCCAGCCCTAGGTGTATTAGCTCTTTCCGAGTGCCAGTATTGTGCTCCTAGCAACCCTGTGCCAACCTCACAAGCTGTTGGTCAGTGTTGCAGTGCACTTAGGTGCCTTGCGCCTAAAAGCAGATGCGGCTCAGGAGAGACCCCTAGTAGCAGGAAGGGGGAGGCTCAGCTGCTACTCACCAGAGTTGCACAGGTGCTGGTTGAAGAGGTAACCAGTAAAACCAGCTGCCAGGAAGGGGCAGGGCTTACCCCTTCTTGCCCAGGTAAGAGGCCAGGAGAGCAGTTCCTTTCCAGCGGCCATGAGAGTAGCAACTCAGCTAGGACAGGCAGAGGGGAGAACTCTGGTGGTGTGAACATCCCGTGGTTACTGCTGGGGTCGGGGAGCCCTCCCTCCCTCTCTCCCTCACTCTCTAGTACGGAGTGAATCTGTTTTGACCAGACAGTCTAGTTTTATGTTGTAGCCCTGGGGCTTTGTGTTTTTATGTTCATTTTTTTTTCACTGGAGGACCGGGTGAGGCTATTAGGTGTTGGAGGAGGCCTCATAGGGACTCCCCAGTAGCTTGGGAGTTCCTGGCACCAGAGAGGGCACAGCATTTGCGAGGTGCTTTGGCTCTAGCCCCAGAGCAAGAGGGGGGCCACGAGGAGCCCCAGAGCAAGAGGGGGGCCGTGAGGAGTCCCAGAGCGAGAAGGGGGCAGCAAGGAGCCCCAGGAGTAAACAGGAGGGCCAAGACATAACAGGGCCCAGGTCAAAACACGTCACCACCATCTGTGCAGCTTGGGCTGCAGTGTAGGGGAGGAAAAGGAGCCGCAGATACCACCCCCTCTCACCGGGGCATAAAAAAAGGCAGCCTTCTGCTGATTACAACAATCTACTAATCAAATAAGATCAAGGCGTGGCAGGCGAGTAAGCAGGTGGTTGGCCCATTACAGGGGGGCAGAGCCACTTCTGGAAAGGCTCCGATATTGATACTCCTGTCACAGTCAGTCATAATTTTTATGATATTTTTAGGATAACGGGAGCAACTTCGATCCAACAGGAGAGGTGACTTATTATTCATGCATGGACATAAGAAAATTACAGAGAAACTCCTGTGGGGAGATCACCATTGCCCCCAGCATGTCTGGTCAGCCTCCCACCTCCAGGGGAGCAATGGCCAACCTATGTCAGGTGGGGATCAGGCTACAGTCTCACACGTTCATTCCCATTCATCACAAGAAATCCATAAAGGAAGGCTGTTGTGGGTGGCCAAGTCAGTATAAACCCTGTTGAGATGGATGTCTCTGGCCACACGACCCCATCTTCTTGTAGTCCAATTCTCTGTACTTCCTGACCAGGTCCAACTTCTTCAGAGACGGCATACCTGGATCGATGCCTACCCCATGCATTCCCCAGGGTGTGTCTGGTCTGAGGCATATGCCACATTGTCCACTGGTGTTAGACTGATCTTGGCATAGTGCAAATCTTTGTTAGTCTCACCACCAGCTTAGCTGTCGCAATGCTGGAGAGGCAGATAAATAGAATTATCATGGATCCATGTCCCAACTTTCAGGGGAAGATTTAAAATTGAAAATTCAAGTGGGAAGGAAGGTGGGGGGAGGCCATATAAAATAATGGAAAGTACACCCTGGGCATATACATTAAATGGAGGCTTTTGGTTGGGGGCTGTCAGTAATGATCACCTCAATCAAAACATGAGGGAAAAGTCACACTGTGACATTGCTGAAAAGCAAGTGAGGTCACAGGTCAGCTCTGCCGTTCAGTACCTGCCTTCGCTGTCAACTCCAGGGCAAACAGTGATGAAATTTATGCTGGTTTCCATGGACCAGTACTCATAGATTTCATAGACATTAGGGCTGGAAGGGACCTCGGGAGATCATCGAGTCCAGCCCCCTGCCCAAAGGGCAGGAAGTCAGCTGGGGTCATAGGATCCCAGCAAGATAAGCATCCAATTTGCTCTTGAAGGTGTTCAATGTAGGTGCTTGAACCACCTACGCTGGCAGACTGCTCCAGACCTTGGGAGCTCGGACAGTAAAGAAATTCTTCCTTATGTCCAGCCTGAAACGGTCTTGCAGGAGTTTGTGACCATTCGACCTCGTCATCCCTTGGGGCACTCTGGTGAACAGATGTTCCCCCAGATCCTGGTGGTCACCTCTGATAAACTTATAGGTGGCCATCAGATCACCCCGAGCCTGCGCTTTTCCAGGCTAAAGAGTCCCGTGGCTCTCAGCCTGTCATCGTAAGATCTGTTCTCCTGACCTCTGATCATGCGCGTGGCTCTCCTCTGGACTCTCTCAAGCTTCTCCACATCCTTTTTGAATTGTGGAGCCCAAAACTGGACTCAGGACTCCAGCTGCGGCCTCATCAAGGCCAAGTACAAGGGGAGAATGATGTCCCGGGATTTGCTCGAGAAGCATCTATGGATGCACGCCAGCATTTTGGCTGCTTTACTAGCCGCAGCATCGCATTGCAGGCTCATGTTCATCTTGTCAGTGATGACCCCCAAGTCTTTTTCTTCTGTAGTGCTAACCAATGTAGCACTGCGAAGCCTATAAGGGTGCTGCAGGTTTTTCCTCCCAATGTGGAGAACCTTGCATTTTTCGGTGTTAAACACCATCAGGTTCTCATCTGCCCATTTGCTGAGCTTGTCCAGGTCAGCCTGGATCACCCGCCGATCTTCTGGCGTGGATGCTTTGCCCCAAAGTTTGGTGTCATCGGCGAACTTGGCCAGTCCACTCCTAACTCCAATGTCCACATCATTAATGAAGATTTTGAACAGTATGGGTCCCAGGACAGAGCCTTGAGGGACCCCACTGGTCACAGGGCACCACGATGAGTGACTGCCATCAATCACAACCCTCTGGGTCCGACCATGAAGCCAATTTCCAAGCCAGTGGATTGTGGTGGAGCCAAGGCCGCAACTGGCCAGTTTGGCCAAGAGGTGATCATGGCATACCAGATCAAAAGCTTTTTTGAAGTCAAGATATATGACATCAATCTTTTCTCCCTTGTCCAGGTGATAGGTCACCTGGTCAGAGAAGGAAATGAGATTGGTCAAACAAGACCTACCCGCAACAAACCCGTGCTGGCTGTCCCTTAGAATGTTAGCCTGGGCCAGTCCCTCAAGGATGGCCTCCTTAATAAACTTTTCTAAGATCTTCCCCAGGATAGAAGTCAGGCTAATGGGCCTGTAGGTAGCCGGATCCACTCTCCTCCCTTTCTTGAAGATCGGCACCACATTGGCCTTCTTCCAGTCTTCGGACACTACACCAGAGCACCAGGAGTTTTCAAAGACCCGTGCCAGGGGCTGGGCTATGACGCTCGCCAGCTCCTTGAGTACCCTGGGGTGCAGGTTGTCAGGGCCAGCTGACTTGAAGGTATCCAGCTTCTCAAGGTGTTCCTTCACGAGGTCAGCATTGATGGAGGGTAGGGGATCCCCCTCACCCAGATTTCCCTGTCCCATAGCAGGCATGGGCATCCTGTGTGACTGATGAAAGACTGAAGCAAATACCTATCTAATAGGTTGGCTTCTTCCTGGGCGTCAGTTGTCAGTTGCCCCATCTGGTTTAGCAGGGGTCCAACATTGCCCTCGCTTTTCCTCCGGCTCCCCACATATCTGAAAAAGGACTTTTTGTTGTCCTTGATGCCTGAAGCTAGTTGGAGTTCAGTTGCAGCCTTGGCTTTCCTGGTTTGGTCCCTGCAGGACCGGACCAGCACGGAGTAATCATCCTTGGAGGTGAATCCCGTCCTCCATCCTTTGTAGGCTTTCCTTTTTAGCTGCAGGAGGTCCGCTAGGTCTCTGGAGAGCCAGGTGGCCTCTGTGCCTTCTTGCTGCCTTTCCTCCGTGTTGGAATAGATTTAGGTTGTGCACTGAGGATCGCTTCCTTGAGAAGCAACCACTCTTCCTGAACTCCCATCTCCCTGGGGTCTTGGTCCCTGAGGGCCTGACCGACTAGCCTCTTGAGCTTGTCAAAGTCAGCTTTTCTGAAGTCAAGGACTTCTGTGTTGCTGACTGACTTGCCAGCTTTACGGCGGATGGTAAAGGTGATCAGCTCGTGGTCGCTGTCACCCAACTTCCCATCGATCACTAGGTCGCCGATTAGGTCGTCCCCCATAGCCAGTACCAGGTCAAGCAGCGCTTTGCCTCTCGTTGGCCCATAGACCTCTTGGGTCAGGTAGAGGTCATCCACGCATGAGAGAAAGCTTTGCGCCCGCTCAGATTTAGCTGAGTGATCTTCCCAGGAGATGTCCGGGTAATTGAAGTCACCCATGACAACCAAGGTCCTGGAGCAAGCGGCCTCAGTCAGTTTCCGGGGAAAGTCCTGGTCAAGCTCGGGACTTTGAGTGGGAGGTCTGTAGTAGACTCCCACCGTTGTGTCCCCTGTGCTGAATTCCCCATGAATTTTTACCCAGAGGGTCTCTAGCTGTCCATGCCAGTCGCCAACATCAGCTTGCAGGGACATGTAGCTTTCCTTCACATAGAGAGCTACACCCCCGCCCCTTTTGTCAACACGATCCCTCCTGTACAGGGTATAGCCCTCTATACCCGTGGTCCAGTCATGGGTGGAGTCCCACCAGGTCTCCCTTATCCCAATGACATCATATTTCTTTGCACTGAGCAGGAGGACGAGCTCGTCCTGCTTGTTGCCCAGGCTCCTGGCATTAGTGTACTGGCAGGCAAGTGTGCCCTTGGGGGCTCTTGCCTTGCCCACAGATTGTGCCAGGGCTGGGGCAGGGGTGAGCTCCCTTAAGTGCCCCCTTAAGTGCCTTGGTCCACTGGCTTTGCAAGGGCCGTTCAGTGGGCCAGCAGTGGCAGTAGTCCCCCCATCCCCCAGCGGGCTTAGTTTAAAGCCCGGTGGAGCAGGTCACCCAGCCTGGCTGAGAAGAGCCTCCTCCCCAGGGGAGAGAGGTGGAGGCCATCTCTTCCCAGCAGCTCGCTGCCTCTCTCTCCAAAGAGCGGGCTGTGGTCATGGACGCCAAAGCCTTCCTGATAACACCAGCGCCACAGTCTTTGGTTCACCACGTGGATCCTCCTCTCCCTCCTCAGCCCATAGCCCGAGACTGGGAGGATCAAGGAAAACACCACCTGAGCTCCCAGACCCCTAAGCCCCGCTCCCAACTCCCTGTAGCGCCTTATGCCCTGGCTGGGGGTGCTCTGAGCCATGTCATTGGTGCCCACATGAATAAGGAGCATGGGGTAGTGGTCTGTGGGACAGAGGAGCTGCGGGATCCTGTCCGCAATGTCTCGGATGCGGGCCCCCGGGAAGCAGCAGACTTCCCGGGCTAAGGGGTCGGGGTGGCAGATTGCCCCCTCAGTGCCCCGCAGGATGGAGTCTCCCACAACAAACACCTTACGCTTTGTCTTGGGGAGAGCGGGGCCAGTAGCCGCGGTCGAGCCTGGGTTGCCTGCGGGAGCTGGCAACTGCGTGGGCTCTGCTGGGGCTGCAAGAGGTGCAAACCTGTTGCTAAGCTCCGGCGGGGCAGTGGCCTTGGTGCGGCGGGCCTTGGGGCCCTTGACCACCTTGGTCCATGCCCCTGACTGGGCAGAGCGGGAGGTCCTAGAGTCCTCCTTAGTCGCGGAGGGAGATGGAGCTCTCCCCTGCAGCTCCCGGGGGAGAAGGGCCTGGCAGTAGGAGTCTATGTGCTGCTCACAGTCCCTGATGGCACGCAGTCTCTGGACTGTGGCCTGGAGCTCCTCCAGCTGGCGCGCCAGAGACCCCAGTAGGGAGCAGACACCGCAAGGGGAGGGGGCCATGCTCCTTGGCCCCAGAGCCTGAAAAAGAGACAGCCAAGAGCCCGGAACCACATTCACTTCAAGACACAGCCCTTGGGGCCATAGGGAAGGTGTGAGAATGATCTCATAGATGCCGTGGTCTGAGCAGAGGTTATCCTAGCATTAACTTTTACCATTTCAGAACTGGAACTTTAAATCCACAGTCTCCCAAGATATGCATAACTTAAGTTAGATCCAGCCCGCCCCCCCATCACCTTAACTCTGCACCTCTCAGCTTATACCAGGCATTGTATAAAGCAGGCTCCTTTCATATTGACTTGAGCCAAGGGGAAAACAAAACTGAAACAGTGTGACCTCATCTTTCCCCATCTGAATTCAGAGTCTCCACAGAGGTCAGGATAGAGCAGCTGAACTAGCCTACCAAGTCCCGTGGAAAATATATTTGCAGACACCTCCCCAAGAGGGGTGTCCAGATGAGCCACCATTGCCTACTGTGATGGATGCCTTCTAACAGTTTGGGACAGAAAGGGAAGCAGCCTCCACCCTTTTAGGAGGATCAGAGCTCCAGCAGAAGGTAAACTAAGGTTTGGTAGGGAGTGTAGTGTAAGGGGCAAGCATGGGGTGCAAGAAGTCGGGGACAGGCTGTAGGGGAGACGGGGTGGGAGGAGCAGGTACAGGTATGGGGGACAAGAAACAGAAAGATGGGGGATAGGCATCAGGGACAATCAAGCCACAAAGAGGGAGGAATCGGGGGATAGGCATTGTGGGGCAGACATGGAGAGACAAGAGATAGGAGAACAAGGAAAGGAGGTCTAACCCTATTGCCCCCCACCAGAGCCAATGGGAAGAAATTTAAGGCAACTTTTCCCTTATTAGATTCCCAACATACCTAATTATAACAAGTATATAAGTTTCTATGTAGAGAAACTACTTATCACGTGGACATCTTAAATTGGAGGTAGTCTTGGATTTGAGTAAATATTGTAGATCATGGTGACGTTTTGGCAACACCTCCAGAACTAGACACTGGAAATTGCTGTAGCGACAAGCTGGGCTTGGTTCTTTGGCTCTAATGACCAGTATTAGCTCTCCCTGAGTGCCGGTGTTGTTCTGCTTGCAACCCTCTGCCAACCTCACAAGCTGTTGCGCACTCATGATTTTAATGACATTTTTAGGATGAAGAAAAGAACAGAGATTGAACATTAGAGGTGGCTTTTATTATTCATGTACGGACATGAGAGACTTACAGGGAAACTCCTGGAGGAAGATCACCTTTGCCTCCAGTGGATGTGTCTGACCTCAAGCCCCATCTTCTTGTATTCCAAGGTCTCCACTTTACAACCAGATCGATCTACTTCAGAGAGGGCGTATCTGGATTGATGCATACTCGGTGCGTTCCCCAGGGTGTGTCTGGACTGAGGCATACTCCACAGGCTTCTGTGATGTTAGATTGATCTTGGCATAGTGCAAAACTTCATCAGTCTCACCACCAGCTTGGCTGCCCCTCTGTTGCGGAGACAGAGAGAGAGAGCATTATCCCAGGTGCATCTCCTGACCTCTAAGGGGAGATTTAAAATTGAAAATCTAAGTGTGAAAGGCAGGGTGGGGGAAGGCCAAAGAGAATAATGGAAACTACATTCTAGGTGTATACATAAAATGGAGCATCTTCCCCAGAGATCTTCCCATCATAATTGCATGTGGGAGAATTAGGAATTGTCCAGAGAAAAGCAAACAAAATGACAATGGGCCTGGAGCCATTGCCATACCCAGGACACACTAGAAAGCCTACAGCTCTTCCTTTTGGAAAGTAGAAGGCTGAAGTGGTGTATAAAATAGTTGTCTGTACCATCATGAAGCGTGTGGCCCAAGTGGCCAGGGAAGTGTTGTTCACCAAGTCCCAGATATACTAGAAGACTGAGAGGGGACTGAATAGCCACCTTCAAGTCCCTGCAGGGTGGTTCAAAAAAGGCTAGAACTGGATTCTTCTCAGTGGTGGCAGGTGACAGAACAAGGAGAAATGGGCTCAAGTTGTAAAAAGGAAGGTTTGGGTTGGCTATTAGGAAAAACTCTCACTATTAAAGCACTGGAACAGGCGAAGCAGAGAGGTTGGAGAATCGCTGTCCTTGGAGGTTTTGAAGACGTGCGTCACAAGAGGCGTGGCTGGGATGAAATAGCTGGGAGAGGAAGTAGGACTGGTCCTGCTTTGAGCAGGGGTTTGGATGAAATGACCTTTGAAGTGACTTTCTGTCTGATTGCTTGCCTTTGGGGATCAATCTCATCTTCCTGATTCTTTCTAACCTCTCTCCACTCCACAGGGGAGAACAACAATCTCCCTTTTGAAGGGGCTGGATATTCTGGTATTCAAACTATCTTAGCTTCTTCATCATTGCTTTCTGTCAGCTCTTCCTGGAACGCCTCTCTTCTATTTTACGTTCCTGAAGACTGTTGTAATTCTAAGTTGAAATCTTAACTCATTGGAGTTCATATTAACTTAGGTGTGGAAATGACGGAGTGTGGTGTACTTGAGGTACTATCAAGACTCTCAAAAAGGCT
Organism: Crocodylus siamensis; assembly: GCF_052110815.1. NCBI lineage: Eukaryota > Metazoa > Chordata > Crocodylia > Crocodylidae > Crocodylus > Crocodylus siamensis. The sequence continues at coordinate 49,228,299 of NC_143409.1, forward strand.
TTATTTTGCTTTGTGAATCAGAATGTGACATACATTTAACTGTCATGACTAAGGGAGTAATAATGCCATATCTTTGGACCATCTTGAATATTAACTTCTTAATTCATTGTGCTTTTATTTAAGCCTATGAGGAAGCTAGATGTGAGGCTCCTTGGGCAAGGGGATTTAGGGGATTGTGGCCCAGTGTCAGGCAAGGGATTGAGACGCAGTTTGGGGGAGTGAGGGCAGCAAAAGGGTCCTGAGCCAGGCAGGGAGCCTGGGGAAAAGGTAGGGGCTGGGAGCCATTTGGAGGTGGGGGGTGTGGTTTATGAGTCCCAGTGTGAGGCCATAGGGATCAAAAGTCCCAACATGAGGCACAGAGATTGTGAACCACTGTGAGACAGTGGAGTAATATGGATGCCATCTGTGAGACATGGGACACGGTACAGGCATGGTCAGAACCATGTATATAAGCACTTAGCATCATGGCACTTAAATGGGAATCCTTCCACCTTGTTATCATCCTTTAACTGTATCATCAAAGGCATGGCAGGAAAAGTAGGCGGGTGGTTAGCCCTGAGACAAGTGGACAGGAAAATGACTTCGAACTGGCCTCGAGACATCCATTTGTTACACTCTCCCACTTGCAGTCTCCACAATTTAAGGGCTAGGAAGTTCTAATTCAAAGGCTTTGCCCCAACTTTCAGGATCAATATTTAGTGACACCCTTTTCCTCCAAGAATGGGTCCAGTGTTTTTATGGATCAGGCTAAACTGTCACTGTCCTCATCTGATAGCAATGAGTCGCACGCTTGAATTACACACTAGGTGACAAACCTTTCTTTTCTTCATTTTAAACCTGCTCCCTACATGACTCTTGTCCTCTATGTGATGATGATCCATGCCATCTGTACCCCAGTGCCTTCAACAACCAAGATTCACCCGTGTTCACATCTCACCTTTGTCCAGTAATGTCCACTGTGTGAGGGAGTGGGGCCTAGGAGTGGCCATGTACTCCCTAGCGCCCCCTACCGTCACATAATGTGGACTTAGCACCCTTGGATTCTCACCCACCACGACTTTGATAATAAATAAGTTTAAATGGGAGGCTGCTTTCATCCCCCTGGTGAACGGTACGCATCTTCCTGCCCCTACTGCATATGGGGTACCTCTGTGCACCCCTGCCTTAAGGGCTATGCGTGCCTCCAGACCTCCCCTTTAGCACGCCCCAAGCCTCGCACCTGTTCCCTGGGATGTTGTGCGGTCCCCTGCCCTATGGTGCTCTCTCTGGCACCCCGGGCTCGTCACCCACCTGGCAGCCCTGGGCCTGGCTCGTGGCCGCCGCCCCGTTACCGGCACCCCTGGGCCTGGCTCGTAGCCACTGCCCCGTTACCAGCACCCCTGGGCCTGGCTCATTCTTGGGCTACTCCTCAGACGGTTGCCCCACTCTGGGGC
>NC_143409.1:49229831-49283136 GCF_052110815.1 Crocodylus siamensis
CCTACCTTTTCCCCAGGCTCCCTGCCTGGCTCAGGAAGCTTTTGGTGCCCTCACTCCCCCAAACTGGGCCTCAATCCCTCGCCTCACACTGGGCCACAATCCCCTTAATCCCCTTGCCCAAAAAGCCTCACATCTAGCTCCCTCATAGGCTTAAGTAAAAGCGCAATGAATTAAGAAAGTAATATTCAAGATGGTCCAAAGATATGGCATTATTACTCGCTTAGTCTTGACAGTTAAATGTATGTCTCGTTCTGATTCACAAAGCAAAATAAAGAGTCGTGACAGTGCCTCAAATACACCACACTCAGACATTTCCACACCTAAGTTAATATGAACTCCCATGAGTTAAGATTTCGACTTAGAGTTAAAACAGTCTTCAGGAACGTGAAATAGAAGAGAGGCGTTCCAGGAAGGGCTGACAGAAAGCAATGATGAAGAAGCAAGGATAGTTTGAATAACAGAATATCAAGCCCCTTCAAAAGGAGAGATGGTTGTTCTCACCTGTGGAGTGGAGAGAGGTTAGAAGGAATCAGGAAGATGAGATTGATCCACAAAGGCATGCAATCATACAGAAAGTCACTTCAAAGGTAATTTATCCAAACCCCTGCACAAAGCAGGACCAGTCCTACTTCCTCTCCCAGCTATTTCATCCCAGCCATGCCTCTGGTGAGGCACGTCTTCAAAACCTCCAAGGACAGAGATTCTCCAACCTCTCTGCTTCACCTGTTCCAGTGCTTTAATAGTGAGAGTTTTTCCTAATATCCTACCTAAACCTCCCTTGTTACAACTTGAGCCCATTGCTCCTTGTTCTGTGACCTGCTGCCACTGAGAAGAATCCAGTTCTAGCCTTTTTTGAACCACCCTGCAGGGAGTTGAAGGCGGCTATTCAGTCCCCTCTCAGTCTTCTAGTATATCTGGGACTTGGTGAACAACAGTTCCCTGGCCACTTGGGCCACACGCTTCATGATGGTACAGACAACTATTCTCTATGCCACTTCAGCCTTCTACTTTCCAAATGGAAGAGCCGTAGGCTTTCTAGTGTGTCCTGGGTATGGCAATGGCTCCAGGCCCATGATCATTTTGTTTGCCCTTCTCTGGACAATTCCTAATTCTCCCACATGCAATTATCATGGGAAGATCTCTGGGGAAGATGCTCCATTTCATGTATACACCTAGGATGTAGCTTCCATTATTCTATTTGGCCTCCCCCCACCCTGCCTTTCACACTTGGATTTTCAATTTCAAATCTCCTCTTAGAGGTCAGGAGATGCACCCGGGATAATTCTCTCTCTCTGTCTCCCCAACAGAGGGGCAGCCAAGCTGGTGGTGAGACTGATGAAGTTTTGCACTATGCAAGATCAATCTAACATCATGGAAGCCTGTGGAGTATGCCTCAGTCCAGACACACCCTGGGGAACGCGCAGAGTATGCATCAATCCAGATACGCCCTCTCTGAAGTAGATGGATCTGGTTGTAAAGTGGAGACCTTGGAATACAAGAAGATGGGGCTTGATGGCAGACACATCCGCTGGGGGCAATGGTGATCTCCCTACAGGAGTTTCCCTGTAAGTCTCCTCATGTCCATACATGAATAATAAAAGCCACCTCTAATGTTCAATCTCTGTTCTTTTCTTCATCCTAAAAATGTCATTAAAATCATGAGTGCCCAACAGCTTGTGAGGTTGGCAGAGGGTGGCAAGCAGAACAACACCGGCACTCAGGGAGAGCTAATACTGCTCATTAGAGCCAAAGAACCAAACCCAGCTTGTCGCTACAGCAATTTCCAGTGTCTAGGTCTGGAGGTGTTGCCAAAACGTCACCATGACCTTCAATATTTACTCAAATCCAAGACTACCTCCAATTTAAGATGTCCACCTGATAAGTAGTTTCTCTACATGGAAACTTATATACTTGTTATAATTAGGTATGTTGGGAATCTAATAAGGGAAAGGTTGCCTTAAATTTCTTCCCAATGGCTCTGGTGGGGGGCAATAGGGTGAGACCTCCTTTCCTTGTTCTCCTATCTCTTGTCTCTCCATGTCTGCCCCACAATGCCTTTCCCCCCATTCCTTCCTCTTTGTGGCTTGCTTGTCCCTGATGCCTATCCCCCTTCTCTCTGTTTCTTGTCCCGCATACCTGTACCTGCTCCTGCCACCCTGTCTCCCCTACAGCCTGTCCCCCACTTCTTGCACCCCATGCTTGCCCCTGACACTACACTCCCTACCAAACCTTGGTTTACCTTCTGCTGGAGCTCTGATCCTCCTAAAAGGGTGGAGGCTGCTTCCCTTTCTGTCCCAAACTGTTAGAAGGCTTCCATCACAGTAGGCAATGGTGGCTTATCTGGACACCCCTCTTGGGGAGGTGTCTGCAAATACATTTTCTACTGGACTTGGGAAGCTAGTTCAGCTGCTTTATCCTGACCTTTGTGGAGACTCTGAATTCAGATGGGGAAAGATGAGGTCACACTGTTTCAGTTTTGTTTTGCCCTTGGCTCAAGTCAATATGAAAGGAGCCTGCTTTATACAATGCCTGGTATAAGCTGAGAGGGACAGAGTTAAGGTGATGGCGGGGGGGCGGGCTGGATCTAACTTAAGTTATGCATATCTTGGGAGACAGTGGATTTAAAGTTCCAGTTCTGAAATGGTACGAGTTAATGCTAGGATAACCTCCGCTCAGACCACGGCATCTATGAGATCATTCTCACACCTTCCCTATGGGTCCAAGTGAAGTGTCTGTGATGGAAGAAACTAATGAAGTTCAGTTTTTCCAGCTGCATAGCAGAGAGTGTGGCGGGGCAGTAGTGGGTGCTCCCCCACTAAGCCACCCATCTCACTGCACCCAACTACCTTCCAACCTCTGATTGCCTCCCCTGGGGCACCTCACATCTGGCCGACCCCCTTTCTGGAGTATACCCGCAAGCCTGGGGTAACTGTGCCACCACCCAGGGGACTGAATGTTATCTGGGCCCTGTGTCCCCTGGGGTACAGAAGCCTGGTAGACCGTGAGGGTGCTAGCCTCCCTTCATCAGCCAACCCAAGGGAATAGAAAGGTGTGCCTGAAAGCCTCTCAATGCATTTACAACCAAGCATGTTATGGCAGAAAGCGTTATTGGCTCAAGAGGCTAGGCTTGGGGAAGGCTACAGGTTAGAGAAGTATCAAAGAATAAGCCAGAGCAAACTGTTCCAGCATAGTAGCTGTTTGAAAATACTTCTATATTACTGCAAGCCAGATATCTAGAGAAGTTTCCAGCAGCTTACTCAGAGGCTGTGTGCTTTTTCCATGTTCCCCAATATGGCTCCCCTTCTTCCAGGAAGAAGGGGTTCTTAAATCACCTTTCTGACCTCATCCCTTGCACCAACCATACACACAAAACATGAGCTCAGATATGGCTATCACTTTGGAGGCACTGGCCACAATTGGAGGCAATGTCCAGATGGCCAGCTGGAAAAAAAGACAAATATTTAACTCTAATGACTGAAGGCTGAATGAAACATCATTGGAGTTTTTTTAATTTCTTGGGTTTCTATATATAATATAAGATATCACCTATTCATGCTTATTCCAATGAAACGTTTCATTTTTTTGCTTCAATATGAAATAGAATAATCCAGCTTCTGACCCCTACTTCTTAGTGAAACTTCTAGTTTCTTTTTAACAAGCAAAAGACATCTGTTGTACTCTATGCAATGATATCTCTCACCATCTGCATCCACCTTTTTAAATGCCTAGATCCCCCCGTGCTCACTGCAATATGGATGACTACAACCGTGGATGAGGGCATATCAAAATGATAGTGGCCTGTTTTTCTCCCTCCATTTCTTGGGGACTCTCTAGTGCAAGGAAGACTGAGATAGCAGAACACTCTCCTGACCCTGCTGCCTAGAAAGTATCACCTAATGAGGAATGTCATGTGAACAAGATCAGAGAGATAAACAGAGATGTGTGGAATCACATCACAGCAAAAGCCCATGTGAATGAACATGCCACCAGTAGAAAATGAGTTCCCAGTCCTGAGTACTGGTCCATGGAAACCAGCATAAATTTCATCACTGTTTGCCCTGGAGTTGACAGCGAAGGCAGGCACTGAAAGGCAGAGCTGACCCTTGACCTCACTTGCTCTTCACCAATGTCACAGTGTGACTTTTCCCTCATGTTGTGATTGGGGTGATCATTACTGAGAGCCCCCAACCAAAAGCGTCCATTTAATGTATATGCCCAGGGTGTACTTTCCATTCTTTTATGTGGCCTCCCCCCACCTTCCTTCCCACTTGAATTTTCAATTTTAAATCTTCCCCTGAAAGTTGGGAAATGGATCCATGATAATTCTATTTATCTGCCTCTCCAGCAGAGCGACAGCTAAGCTGATGGTGAGACTAACAAAGATTTGCACTATGCCAAGATCAGTCTAACACCAGTGGAGCATGTGGAGTATGCCTCAGACCAGACACACCCTGGGCAATGCATGGGGTAGGCATCGATCCAGGTATGCCCTCTCTGAAGAAGTTGGACCTGGTCTGGAAGTACAGAGAATTGGACTACAAGAAGATGGGGTCGTGTGGCCAGAGACATCCATCTCAACAGGGCTTATACTGACTTGGCCACCCACAAGAGCCTTTCCTTTATGGATTGCTTGTGATGAATGGGAATGAACGTGTGAGACTGTAGCCTGATCACCACCTGACATAGGTTGGCCATTGCTCCCCTGGAGGTGGGAGGCTGACCAGACACGCCGGGAGCAATGATGAGCTCCCCACAGGAGTTTCTCTCTAATTTTCTTATGTCCATGCATAAATAATAAGTCACCTCTCCTGTTCAATCACAGTTGCTCCCGTTATCCTAAAAATATCATAAAAATTATGACTGACTGTGACAGGAGTATCAATATCGGAGCGTTTCCAGAAGTGGCTCTGCCCCCCTGTAATGGGCCAACGACCTGCTTACTCAGCTGCCACGCCTTGATCTTATTTGATTAGTAGATTGTTGTAATCAGCAGAAGGCTGCCTTTTTTTCATGCCCCGGTGAGAGGGGGTGGTATCTGCGGCTCCTTTTCCTCCCCTACACCACAGCCCAAGCTGCGCAGATGGTGGTGACGTGGTTTGACCTGGGCCTTCTTATGTCCTGGCCCTCCTGTTTACTCCTGGGGCTCCTTGCTGCCCCACTCTCGCTCTGGGACTCCTCACAGCCCCCCTCTTGCTCTGGGTCTCCTCGCGGCCCCCCTCTTGCTCTGGGGCTAGAGCCAAAGCACCCCGCAAATGCTGTGCCCTCTCTGGTGCCAGGAACCCCCAAGCTACTGGGGAGTCCCTATGAGGCCTCCTCCAACACCTAATAGCCTCTCCCGGTCCTCCGGTGAAAAAAAATGAACATAAAAACACAAAGCCCCAGGGCTACAACATAAAACTAGACTGTCTGGTCAAAACAGATTCACTCTGTACTAAGGAGTGAGGGAGAGAGGGAGGGAGGGCTCCCCGACCGGAGCAGTAACCACGGGATGTTCACACCACCAGAGTTCTCCCCTCTGCCTGTCCTAGCTGAGTTGCTACTCCCACGGCCACTGGAGAGGAACTGCTCTCCTGGGCTTAAGAAGGGCTAAGCCCTGCCCCTTCCTGGCAGCTGGTTTTACTGGTTACCTCAGCAACCAGCACCTGTGCAACTCTGGTGAGTAGCAGCTGAGCCTCCCCCTTCCTGCTACTAGTGGTCTATCCTGAGCCACATCTGCTTTTAGGTTCAGGGCACCTAAGTGCACTGCAACACTGACCAGCAGCTTGTGAGGTTGGCACAGGGTTGCAAGGAGCACAATACTGGCACTCAGAAAGAGCTAATACGCCTAGGGCTGGGGGTCGGACTTGATGATCTGTTCAGGTCACTTCTGACTCTATAAACTATGACACTGCACATCAGAGCTAAGGAGCTAAGCTGAGCTTGTAACTACAGAAACTTTCGGTGTCCAATATTAGCAGGTGTTTGCAAAAAAGCCATGATCTACAATATTTCACTGAATCCAAGTCTACCTCCATTTGAAGATGTTTGCCTAATTATTAGTTTCTACATGAGAAAAATTATAAAATGGTAATCATTATATATGTAGAGAATCTAATCAAGGGAAAATTGTCTTAAATTTGTTCTCCACATCACTGTCATGGCAGGCAAGAGGTAAGACCGGTGTGAGGGGGCGCGCGCTTCGGGCGGCCGTGAGCTCCCTAGCGCCGCCTACCGTCACGTTAGGGTGACGTAGCACCCTCAGAATCTCGCCCGCCACGACTTTGATGGTAAAATGTATGATGTGGAGGCTGCCAGTTTCCCTAATGGACGGTCTTGTTGTTCGTCCCTATTCCAGATGGGGGATTCGATATGCGTCCTGCCTTAAGGGCAATGCGTGCCTCCAAGCCTCCCCCTCAGCACGCCCCAAGCCTCGCAGCTGTTCTGTGGGACACTTGTATGGTCCCTCGCCCCTTGGGTGCCCTTGTTCTCACTCTCGGGCACCGGGGCTCTTCGCCCACCTGGCGCCTCCTTGGGTCGGGCCCCAATCTCTAGACCGTTCCCCGCGCCCTGGGCCTATCACGCTGGCGCCCAGCTACTTGCTGGCGCCTCCTGGGTCGGCTCGCCAGCGCCGCTCACTACCGGCGCCCCCTGGGCCGGGTTCTAGCCGGCGCCTGGCTAATCGCCGGCTCTGCCTTGGAACTCGAGCGTTTTCGCCGCCCTAGTCTCGGCGCCCTTGGGCCGGCACGCTCTCGCCGCCCTAGTCTCGGCTCTATCGCCGCCCTAGCCTTGGCGCCTTCGGGCCGGCTCACTCTCGCCGCCCTAGCCTTAGCTATATCGCCGTCCTAGTCTCGACGCCCTTAGGCCGGCGCTATCGCCATCCTAGTCCCGGCGCCCTTAGGCCGGCACGCTATCGCCATCCTAGTCCCGGCGCCCTTAGGCCGGCACGCTATCGCCATCCTAGTCCCGGCGCCCTTAGGCCGGCACGCTATCGCCATCCTAGTCCCGGCGCCCTTAGGCCGGCACGCTATCGCCATCCTAGTCCCGGCGCCCTTGGGTGGCTAGCTAGGCTGCTGTCACCGCCCTAGCCTTAGCTATATCGCCGTCCTAGTCTCGGCGCCCTTAGGCCGGCGCTATCGCCGTCCTAGTCCCGGCGCCCTTGGGTGGCTAGCTAGGCTTAGCTATTCGGCCCCTCTCAGGGCCTCGTCCTTCAGGGGCCTCTACCACGCTCCCTGCGCTTCGCCCCTTTGGGCTTTGCCACTCTGGGGCCGACACGCCACGCGTTCCGCGCCCTGTCTCTGCCCCGCTCCGGGGCCTTGCCCTCTCTAGGGCTGACTCCGTGCCTCGCGCTCTGTCTCCGCCCCGCCTTGGGCCTTGCCCTCTCTAGGGCTGACTCCGCGCACCTCGCGCTCGGTCGCTGCCCCACTCCGTGGCTAAACACCGCCCTCATGGGCCGGGGTCTGTAACCCTGCACACCGCGCTCCACTGGCGCCAAATGGTGCCCTGCAGCACCGACAATAGTGCCCCTGGCACTGTGCCCCACCTGGGCACTGGGAACCCCCAAGCTGTTGGGGAAGCTCCCCTTGAGGCCTCCTCGCTCCCCTACAGCCTCACCCGGTCCTCCGGTGTAAACTGCAACTTAAACTCCAGCCCTCTGGCTGCAACATAAACAGAGGCTCCACACGCCTACCAACTCCAAGCCCCACCAGGGCTCTCAATCCTACCTCCAGTCAGGGCGATCCTGTTCCCTGCATCATTGCAGCCGGTTAGCGTGGTGAAGTAGCAACCACTAACCCAGGCCGCTCAGCTCAGCCGCAGAGCTCCTGCTCCTGCGGCAGCCAGAAGGGAACTGTGTCTCTGGCTCTGGCCTGAGCTGGTTATAAAGGCCTGGCCCTGCCCCTTCCAGCCATGTGACCACCTGGTTGCCCCTGGCAACCAGGCACCTGGGCTGCCTGGGTGATTGACAGCACTGCCAATCACCCTCACACTCACGGGGCACCTCTGTGACTCCGTGACAACCGGCATTTTCTTTTCTCTCTTGTCTGCCCTTGTCTGCCCCACACACCCACCCCTGTGTGGCTTGATTTTCTGTGCTGCCTGTCTCCCATTTCTCTGCTTCTTGCCCCCATACCTTCACCTGCCTCTTCCATCCCCTGTCTCCCCTATAGCCTACTCCCCCACTTCTTGCACCCTTCACTTATTCCTGACCCCACACTGCCTACTCATGCTCAGTGCTTTTTCATGCTCATTTCAATAAAGTCTTTCTCTTATGCAGCTCTGGAATCTGACGCAGTAGTGAAACTTGTAGGTTTTTATATAACAAGAGAAAGATATTTGTTGTATTCTATGCAATGATATACCTCACCATTCACATCCACCTTTTCAAAAGCATAGATCCCCCCATGCTCACTGGATTATGAATGAATACAACCATTGATCAGGGCATATCAAAATGATACTGAGGCCTGCATTTAGGGAGACAGATGCTGAGCTGAGGACCCTAATAGCACCATGCACAAAATGAGCAGTATGGATCTGAAGCCACAGAAGGTGGAGAGGGATACATAAAAAGACAGAAAGGAAATGGGAATAGGAGGGAATATCAGTGCCAGTGGAAAGACAGGTTTATAGGCAGACTAAGGACTGGATGGATGGACAGAAGGAACATCCAGCATGGCAGATCTAGGATTTTGGACAAAAAAGGGGTGCACATGGGCTATAAAAACACATACATTTTTCTCCACTGGAAGGAAACTGGATAGTTTGCTATTAAGCTAGGCAGTTAGCACTATCATTTCAGTTTCAGATCAAAGCAGAAACAAATACAGCTACTAGAGTGTGTGCTAAATTTTATATAATAGCAACAGTATTTTCACAAATTACATATTAAGCTTAACCTCCCCATCCAAATAAGGCAAAGAAATATTCAAAATAATCCAAAGATAGAAAAACAGCATCATATATCTTTAGCGTTAGAACTGACCTCAGCAGGTCACCTAATCCACCCCCCTGCTCCAAGCAGGACCAGCTGCAACTTGATCATCCCAGCCTGGGCTTTGTCTACTTGGGTCTTAAATACCTCAGTAGACAGAGACTCAACAACCTGCCTGGGTAACCTCTTCCAGTGCTTTATTACCCTACTTGCGAGAAAATTTTCCATCAGATCTAACATAAACTTGGCTTGCTGCTGCAGGAGGCCATTGCTCCTTGTTCTGTTGTCTGCCACCATGGAGAACAGTCCAACAGGAGCTGCTTTGGAGCTACGTTTGCAGGACTTGAAGGTGCCAGTAAGTCCCCCCTCAGTCTTCTCCTCTTCAGTTATTTCAGTCTCTAAGCCTCTCCTCAGTAGTCATGGCCCCCAGACCTTTCAGCATTGTTTTTGCCCTCCTCTCAACCCTCTCCAATTTGCCCACAGCCTTTCTGTAGCGGAGGCCCCAAACTGGACACAGAACCCCAGATCTGGCCTCAACAGTGCTGAATAGAGGGGAGGAAGCTCTCCCCTTTCTCTGCTGGCAACGCTGATACCAGTGCAGCCCAGTATGCCATTAGCCTCCTATGCAACAAGGGCACACCTTTTACTCATATACAACTTAGTGTCCAGTCTCAGCCCCGGGTCCTTTTCTGCAAAACACATTGCGCCATTTGTCCTGTGGCTATTGCAGTTAAAGGTCCAGGAGTTGTTCAGACTCATAAAACCAATTCTGCCATTCTTGAGCACCTGGACAATAACTCAAAAACTTCATGGTCAGTCATTACTACACTCGAGTTCAGAGGACCTCACCTGAGTGAAGTTTTTTTTAGCTAGAGCTACAAATCATCTGCAGGGCAGTGCAATAGAAGGGGAGGCAGACATAAGCATTGCAGAACCGTGTATAGATCGATGAGTGGAAGAGCAAGAGAAATGAAAAAGAGAGGGTGGTTCCCACCTGTGAAGTGCAGAGAAATTAGTAGGAATCAGGGTGTAAGGATTGGGGTGTACCACGTGCCGTGGGACCCCGAATCCTGGATGTCCCCTGGAGAGGGAGGGGGGTACTCAGAGGACCGTCTACTTCTCCGCTCTCGCCTGCCACGACTTGATGGAAATTATGGGTTCACCTATGTCGGGAAGCGGGCAGTCCACATGGGAGTACAGTACCTCCAAAGTCCAGGGGTCCTGAGGGCTCCTCCTCCCCTACACCCTCGCCCGGTCCTCCGGGGTGAGCCTCCGTGAGGGGCTCACTCAGTAGAGTCCCAGTCCGGGGGGGAAGGGGGGTCTTCCCCGTCCGGACCCTCACAGGTGTTCCTGCAGCTCCTAGTCCCCCCTGGGGCCGCTGGCTCCTAAAGTCTGGGGTTGTCCCGAACCCCGCACGTATGTCTCCCGTCCAACGGGGTCTCCACGGGCGGCCTTGCTCGCCCACGGGTGGTCCCGCGCGACCACGTGTCCCGCAGTCTCTGCAGGAAGGTTCCCCGGTCGGTGGCTCCCACCCCGGCTGCCGCCGGGGTCCGCGTTACCTTCCCTTCCTCGCGCCTTCCTGCCGCCACTGTCTCAGCAATGCCCTGCGCTAGGGCTCCGTCTAGGTTCGCGTGGGGCTTCACCCTCCTCTGGGAAGCTGCCGCTGCCTCTTGCCACGAGGCCCTCCGCTCCGTCTCTGGCGACTGCTCCGCGGTTGGCCCCTGCTGCGGGGCTCCCGACTCTGCCTCTGCCGGCTGCTCCGCTGCCCGTGCCCGCCGCGGTGCTCCCGGGTCTGCCGGTAGCAGCCGTGCCACCGCCGGTCCCTGCCGCGGGACTCCCGGCTCAGCCGCTCCCTGACTCACCGTCCGCGGTTCTGCTGCTCCTGGTTCCGCCGCCGCCGGCTCCCGCCGCACGTCTCCCGACCTCACCTCGCGTCTCCCGGCCGCTCCTGGAGTGAGCTCCGGGTGGAGCCGTCCTCCCCCGCTGCAGGTAAGCGTCTCATTTTTATCTTCCCGTGCCGGTCCCGCGCCGGCGCGGTTCAGGTTCCGGCCCACATTAGGTTCCCCGCTGGGCTTCCGGGTCCTAACCCGGAAGCGGGGCGGAATTCCAGGGTCCTTCCTTCGGGCCGGGCCCTGTGGGGTCTTAGCCCCCTCACACACCCCACCCCTCGAGACGCCGCTAGGCGATCCCCTTTTTATGGGACATTCGCCCTCCGGGGGATCTCCTTCGCCCGCCCGAGGTTTTAACGAGGGCTCGTATGGGTTTTCTCTCTCTCCCCACCGGGACAAGAAGTCTGCTACGGTGTTACTACGACCGGGCTTATATCCGATTTTAAACTGGTATGGCTGGAGAGCCAGTGCCCACCGCATTATCCGGGCATTCTCGGTTTTAGCCGAGTTAAGCCACCGTAGCGGGGCATGATCAGTTATTAACCGGAATTCGCGGCCTAATAGGTAATATCGAAAATAGTCTATTCCCCAGCGAATTGCGAGGCACTCCCGTTCGATTGTCGAGTACCTTTGTTCGTGATCGTTTAAACGGCGGCTGGCGAATGCCACCGGGCGTTCGATCCCATCCACTTCCTGGGCGAGAACTGCTCCCAGGGCATACGCCGAGGCATCCGTCTGTAAGATAAAGGGAGTGTTAAAGTCCGGGGTATGAAGTACCACGCCTCGGCACAAAGCTTGCCGGAGCGTCTGGAATGCCTCGAGTCTCTCTGGGGTCCACCTGATGCGCGGTGGTTCCTTCCCTTTGGTGGTATCGACTAATGGGTTCGCCAGCTCCGCAAACCGGGGAATGAACCGCCGGTAATAGCTGGCGAGTCCCAAAAAGGCTCGCATCTGTCGCTTGGTTGCCGGGGCTTCGTAGTCCCTCAGTACCGCCACCTTATCTTGTAGAGGTCTTACCAGCCCTTTACCCACTTGGAAGCCGAGATATTTGGTCTCAGATTTTCCAAGGGCACATTTCTTTGGATTGGCTGTCAGGCCCTTACCTCGTAGCTCTTGCAGGACCTGTCGCAGGGCCTGAAGATGTTGCTCCCATGTCTTGGTGAAGATCACGATGTCATCGAGGTAGGCTGCGGCATATTCCTGGTGGGGTGCTAGCATCCAATCAATTAATCTTTGAAAGGTCGCGGCGGCCCCGTTCAGGCCGAACGGCATGCGTTTGAACTCGTAAAGGCCCCAAGGAGTCCCAAAGGCTGTTTTAGGTTGATCTTCCCTTCGAAGGGGAATCTGCCAATACCCTTTGGCTAAATCCAGCGTGGAGATGTAATTTGCTTGCCCGATACGCTCTACCAGCTCACTTATCTGGGGCATGGGGAAGGCGTCAAACTGGGTGATGGCATTCACTTTCCGGAAGTCAACGCACAGCCTTAGGCTGCCGTCCGGCTTCGTCACTGCTACTAAGGGGCTTCGCCAGGGACTGCGAGAGGGCGTGATGATACCTTGGGCTAGCATCCCATCAAGTTCTTCCTTAATTGGTTGGCGCCGGTAAAAAGGAATGCGCCGCCACTTCTCCCTGGCAATCTGGCCCGGGGGCGTCAGAATCCTATGCTCCACGCCCCTGGCCCTCCCTGGGGTATCTGAGAACACATCCCTAAATTCCACAATCAGTTGCTGTAATTCCTTCTGTTGGGAAGGGGACAGGAACGTCTTCTCCCCTAATGTTCCCTCGTTCCAGGTTTTCGGCCCAGCCTCCTCTTCTTGACCCTCCCCGTCTACCGGTTCCCGGTCCATTTCCACTAGGAGCCCATGCGGCTCCTGCCATTCCTTTAGTAGGTTGATATGTAGGACTTGGGATGCCCGCGGATGGCCTTCCCTTTGGACCTCATGATTGACCGGGCCCGTTCGCCTAACGACCCGGGCCGGCCCCTGCCATCGTGTCTCGAACTTACTATGAGAGCTGGGCAGCATCACCAGCACCTTCTGCCCGGGTTGTAACTCTCTCAGTCGGGTTCCGTGATCGTATCGGTCCTTTTGCTGTTTCTGGGCCTGCTCGAGGTTACCGTGGTCCGCCCTCTGGGCCTGGTGTAGTCGGTCTTGCAGCTCTTGCGCGTATTCCGCCACCTGGTGCCCCCTTCGTGCGCCGCTTTCCCAACTCTCCCTTAGGATGTCCAGCAGGCTTCGGGGCTGGTGTCCAAAGACCAAGCTGAAAGGGGAGTAGCCTGTGGAGGCCTGCGGGGCATCCCGCACTGCGAACAGCAGTGGCGGTACCAGCAAATCCCACCGAGCTGGATTTTCCTGGGTGCAGCGCCGGAGCATCCCCTTTAGTGTCGCGTTGAAACGCTCGACCAAGCCATTCGTTTGGGGGTGATAAATTGACGTCTTTAGGTGCGTAACGTGGAGCACCTCGCACATGGCCGCCATTACGGCTGACATAAAGTTCTTCCCCTGGTCTGTCACAATTTCTCGTGGGATCCCGAAGCGGGCAACCCACTTCATAAGCTCCTCGGCCACCTTAGAGCCTGTCACTGTCCGTAAGGGAATCGCTTCCGGATACCGGGTGGCGTAGTCGATGAGCACCAATAGGAACCTGTGCCCCGCACTGCTCCGTGGTAGAGGACCCACCACGTCGAGTGCCACCCTAGTGAATGGCTCCTGTATCACGGGCATCACTTGAAGGGGGGCCCGCGGGGGTTTGTGAGTGCTTACTAGCTGGCAAGAACGACATTCTTTACAGAAGCGCTCCACATCCTCATATAGGTGAGGCCAGAAGCACCAGCGGATCAGCTTGGCCTCTGTTTTCCTTTTCCCCAAATGGCCTCCCATGGGGTTCCCATGGGCTAGTTGTAACAAGGGCGTGCGGTAGCAGCCGGGGATTAAAAGTTGATGTCCCTCCCGCCCTGACCGAGGGTCGGGCTTAACCCGATAAAGGAGGCCTTGCTTTAACTCGACCCTGGGGCCCTGCTCGCGCTCGGTCATGGGGCTTACCGGTTGGCGTTCTCGTTGACGCGCTTCCTCCTGGAAGGGTCTCAGCTCCACGTCCTCCTCCTGCGCCTCCCGGAACTGGTCACTACTCGCCAGGCCCTCCAGCTCGTCCGGCCAAGGCAGCTCAGGTTCCTCGCCGGCTAGGCCCTGCGGGGGTTCCTTTCGAGGCTGGAGGGCAGCCAGCACCTCGTATATTTCTGGCCAGTCCCGTCCCACGATCATGGGGTGCAGAATATCCTCTTTCAACCCTACGGGCAGACGTCTAGAAATTCCATGTAGCCGGACCTCTAATATCCGTCGCTCGAAATACGTCTTCTGGTTGTGCAGGCAGACTAGGTGGATTCCGGCGCAACGTGGGGCTCGTCTCCATTCCACCAGTGATGGCCTGACTAGGGTCTGCGCGCATCCAGTATCGATCACCGCCATGAGGGGTCGCTGCCCCACCCAGGCCTTCATCCGCGGCAGGGGACTGAGACCATGGTCTTCCCTGCTGCCGACCCCACAGTCCATGGGTTCCCCCCGAGTATCTTCCCCCGCTCCCTTGTTGTCCCTGGGGTGTGGGGCTCCTTTTCTGGGGGAATACTCAACTTCGGTCGGGCAGGACCGGGCGAAGTGCCCCCTGCCACCGCAGCGAAAACACTTATCCCCGGGATTCCCTGAGGCCTTCTCCGCCTTGCCTCCCCGGGCCTTTCGGGGAAGGTCTTCAACTCGCGGCTTTCCCCGGCCTGAGCGCCGACCCACTTGGGCGGACGTATACTGCTCCGCCAGTTGGAGTGCTTGTAGGGAGGTCGTGGGGCCATGACACCTCACCCATTGCTGGGTGTCGTCCTCCAGATCGGTCAAAAACTGCTCCAGCAGGACTCGATCACAGATTTCCTCTTTCGTGGATTCCGCCGGCCGCAGCCACTTCATCAATTCGTCCTTAAGACTGTGCCACAGCAGCTTGGGGCTCTTTTGTTCTTTAATCTTGTTTCCGCGGAACGCCTGCCGGTGTTTTTCCAGGGTGATGTCAAGGCGTTGTAGGATCTCCGCCTTTACCCGCTCGTAGTCGCTGGCTTCCGCTCGGGTCAGGGCTCGGTAGGCTGCCTGCGCGGGGCCGGTTAGCAGGACCCCAAGCCTACTGGCCCATTTTGTCCGATCTAGGCCCGCCGCGAGAGCCGCTCTCTCGAAGGTTTCGATGAATGCTTCGGCATCGTCATCCCGACTCATGCGGGGCAGGTTCATCTCCCCACCATACGGACCAGCCCGCGTCTGCTGCTGTTGGAGCCAATGCTCCTGTACACTCACCTGTCTTAAAGCTGTCTGCTGCTGTTGCTGCAGCAGCTGGGCCACTAGATGCAGCGTCTGCTGCGTCACGTCCGCGCTTGTAGGGAGCTCCATAATATGGAAGTGCCTTCCAAGCTAGGCCGGGTTTGATTCCCGGCCAATGCACCAGTTGTAAGGATTGGGGTGTACCACGTGCCGTGGGACCCCGAATCCTGGATGTCCCCTGGAGAGGGAGGGGGGTACTCAGAGGACCGTCTACTTCTCCGCTCTCGCCTGCCACGACTTGATGGAAATTATGGGTTCACCTATGTCGGGAAGCGGGCAGTCCACATGGGAGTACAGTACCTCCAAAGTCCAGGGGTCCTGAGGGCTCCTCCTCCCCTACACCCTCGCCCGGTCCTCCGGGGTGAGCCTCCGTGAGGGGCTCACTCAGTAGAGTCCCAGTCCGGGGGGGAAGGGGGGTCTTCCCCGTCCGGACCCTCACAGGTGTTCCTGCAGCTCCTAGTCCCCCCTGGGGCCGCTGGCTCCTAAAGTCTGGGGTTGTCCCGAACCCCGCACGTATGTCTCCCGTCCAACGGGGTCTCCACGGGCGGCCTTGCTCGCCCACGGGTGGTCCCGCGCGACCACGTGTCCCGCAGTCTCTGCAGGAAGGTTCCCCGGTCGGTGGCTCCCACCCCGGCTGCCGCCGGGGTCCGCGTTACCTTCCCTTCCTCGCGCCTTCCTGCCGCCACTGTCTCAGCAATGCCCTGCGCTAGGGCTCCGTCTAGGTTCGCGTGGGGCTTCACCCTCCTCTGGGAAGCTGCCGCTGCCTCTTGCCACGAGGCCCTCCGCTCCGTCTCTGGCGACTGCTCCGCGGTTGGCCCCTGCTGCGGGGCTCCCGACTCTGCCTCTGCCGGCTGCTCCGCTGCCCGTGCCCGCCGCGGTGCTCCCGGGTCTGCCGGTAGCAGCCGTGCCACCGCCGGTCCCTGCCGCGGGACTCCCGGCTCAGCCGCTCCCTGACTCACCGTCCGCGGTTCTGCTGCTCCTGGTTCCGCCGCCGCCGGCTCCCGCCGCACGTCTCCCGACCTCACCTCGCGTCTCCCGGCCGCTCCTGGAGTGAGCTCCGGGTGGAGCCGTCCTCCCCCGCTGCAGGTAAGCGTCTCATTTTTATCTTCCCGTGCCGGTCCCGCGCCGGCGCGGTTCAGGTTCCGGCCCACATTAGGTTCCCCGCTGGGCTTCCGGGTCCTAACCCGGAAGCGGGGCGGAATTCCAGGGTCCTTCCTTCGGGCCGGGCCCTGTGGGGTCTTAGCCCCCTCACACAGGGAGATGACAATGAGCCATGAAGTCAATGGATTCTCTCAGTGCTGCCCAAATAGATGCAGCTGGTTTAAAGTTTGGGTTCAGCAGAATTCAAAGGAGGGTGCAACTGCAAAAGAAAGGGGTGCTGCCCCCACAGTTTTTCTTTTCCTTCTCCCCCAATCGGTCCAGGGTCCATTTTTTTAGTAGGGTGCAGGGATAATTCTCCCACAGTCTTCTCCAGCATCATTCTCATTATCCCATATCCGAAGTAGGGTGGTGGGAGAGATGGACTTCTCTAGGCACCACGTTAGGCTGGATGCCAGCCTCACCCTTAACTCCATGGAGTCTACACCCTGGCCCCATTGCCATGTTGGGAACTTCAGCATGGTCCATTCTCTCTTCATGGAGGTAGGAAACAGGCTTCTCTCCATGTATATATCTTGCTGGAATAAGCTTGGAGCTTGGGGCTCAACAGAGGGGAGATCTTCCCCATCCCAGGGGCTCACCCTGGGGAGAACCAGGGTAGGGATCTCACACACACGCACGCACGCACGCATGCCCCCTTGTTCCACTACGTGGGTTCTCATAAACTATTTAATTGAATCTGAACTCAGGTTTTTTGTTTCTCTTGTTTTAGGCATGTTAGTCTTTCCCAATGAATGTTAAGCACTAGTTGAATGTATTGGAATGAGCCCATTTGATTGGAGCCCTGCTTCGGGAATATTGGAGCATATATGTAGTAATCTTCTTCCCTGGCTTTCTTAATCTTACATGACCCTGCGGTAGGGCATAAGACATCCTCGATAGAAACCATGCCCCACCCCAGTACATATTTAGTTACTTGAATTAGCATTAAATTTGCCAATGCATCTCTCAGCTTCCAAAATGGCAAACTTCAACTGACTTCTTTGTGTGGACAGATTCTCCACTTCTCCCAGGGCCGGGCTCAAACCAAATGTCAGAGGTTCCTTACTAGAGGGTCTAGCACTTCTGCTCAAGGTGAGCCCATTTCAGTCTTTGGGGTCAGAAAAGACATTTCTGCCTTCTTCAGATTGATACATACTGGGGATGAGTTGCCTTCCTCTGTAGTGGGGCACATGGTATCTCCCTGGGAACTTTTGAGTGTTTATAGAAAAAGCAGCAGAACATTGCCTGCTCTGGTCCATTTGCTTTCCCTGTGGCAGATTCGGATATGATGTCTTTTTCGATGTCAGTGTTGACATGGTTTGACAAAGAGGTGAGATGATAGGTTTGCTTGGAATGGCTTGGACAGGGCTGACCAAGCTCCACCAGGACTTCTCTATGGTTCTATGACTCCCTTTGGGCTAGAGGGTGGTAATCCTAGTCTCTCCCTTCTTCAGAGCTCTTTTCAAAGGACTGCTCTCTATGTCCCATCCAAGGTCCACTATACTACCAAGCTGTCATCTCCCTGCTCGTCACTCTCGTGCTCTCCCTGGCCACCATCTTCAGCCTCCTGCCACAAAGAGGTAACATGTCAGCATGGGGCTTCCCTACCCAGCTTGCCATGATCTGTCAGACAACTTCGCCATGTGGAACAACTGTTTTTGGCTCTGTTCCACCCAAGAGGAAGCCACATCTCACAGTTCAGGGAGGGCACCTTGTTTAACCCTGGAGCAAGACACATTCCCACTGCTGATACAGGGAGTCCATATTGCCCTTGTATCCCCAGCCCTCATGCCCCAGCACACAGCCAGCCATATCTCAGTGCCAGGCAAAGGATCCTGTATTCCCAGCCGCGATGCCTCATCCTACTACCCGCCACATCCCAGGACAGGGCGCCAGTCATGCATTTTGCACATGTTCCTACATTAAAGCTGGAATGATAAACACCACCTTGGCATCCAGCCCATTTTCCCCCCCTTGTATATGGACAAGCAGGTCTGCAAAGCAAACTTGTCTGTGTGGAAAAGTCTAAAGATGAAGTGTGGGCCCTTGGGGATGGATGGAGGGGATAAGTTGGGATGGCTGGAGATGCCAAGTGGGGATGGATTGAAGGACGGATGGATTGAAGAACCAATGGATGGAAGAACGAATGGACGGATGGGAGAAGTGGGGCTGGATGGGTATAGGGATGGAGGGAGTATGTATAAATGGATGGAGACATGAATGGAAGAATTTTCTTGGGAAGGTGATGGGGTGTGTATGGGATGGATGGGGTGTAGACCTATTGTTGTTATAGTTAAATGCCGATCTCTTATTCAGTTTCAAAAAACAAAAACCCACTTTCCTGACCATCTTGACAATGCTTCCCATATTTTGATGTCAGTCTTTCCTACACCTTTCTCTATGTAACCACTGTTGCATGGAGGTTTTTAGCTAGAGCTAAAAATCAGTCTTCAGGGCTGGCAATGAAAAGAGAGAGATGATCAGGAGTGGGTAAGACCACAACATTGCAACAAGAAGGATAGTTTGAACAGTAGATGATTAAGGCCCTTGAGAATAAGAGAGGGATTCAACCTGATGGAGTGGCAAGGGATTATCAGGAAAGAGGGAGAGGAGAATGAGTCATGACGTCAATATACTATCTAGGCACTCCTGGAGTAGAAATGCTGCTCCCACTCCTATGCAATTCATTTTAAATTTTGGGTGGAGGAGGCATCAAAGAGAGGTGAGACTTCCCCAATGCAATGGATTGAGTCCTGGACCCAGGTGAAGTTAATCTCTGGGGATAGAGAGGGTGAGGTTTTCATGACATGCTCTGATTTGGTAAAAGTATGAGGCGAAGGTGAGGAGCTGGGTAATTTTTCAGACGAAGATTTTCAGGGCCAGGTAAGAAATGTCTTGGCCTAGTAGTCCACCACGGGAGGACAGGACCAAGGGGCTAAATCAGGGTTTGGGAGCTTAAAGACCAGAATCCAAAGGATAACACAGGCCCGGGACAGGATACTGCAATCCAAAATCAGCTCGAAGGGTCAATGCAAAGCAAGAGCTCAAGAATGGAGCTGAGTCTGGAGTTAGGACCTAGAAAACCAGAGATAACAGATCAGGGAAGCTTACCACAGCCTCTTGATCATAACTGTGGTAGGTCTGGACTCAGAAGTCAGGAAAAAATTGCCTTATGAGTGGGGAGCTATAGACCCCTGGGTTAGACACTCAAGGTAGGTATAGCGGGGCTCGGGGGAGATGGTCTTAACCTCCAAGGCCTGTGGGACCAGAAGGGCAGAGAAAGATTTGGCATGTTTCCTCTTCTTGAACAGGTGTCACTACTGAAGCGTAGAGATAAGAAGTATGGAAACACTGGTTGCCCTCCCTATGCCGCTTTGTTGACTGCCCCGTTCTCCCCATTTCTCCTATATATTTCTGGGTGTTTTTAAATCTCTTCAGAGGCATTGGGTATTGGCAGCAGCCAACAAAGGGGCGGTGACTGGGCTGCACCCTTGCTCCTGCTGGGACTCAAACCAGGGATTCCTAGCTAGAGGGTCTTGCTGCTCCAGTCAGGGGCTGCACTCCTCTCTTTGGGATCAGGAAGGAATTTTACCCCCTGCTCAGATTGGTATAATCCTGGAGGGTGGGTGATTGGCTTCCTACGTAAAGGGTATGGCCTTTACCTGGAATCTTTTGAGCATACATTAAAAACCTTTTATGGAAGCAGGGTGTAGGCTGTCGTAGTTACCTTGCTTTACCTGTGGCAGGTTTGGGTGAGATTCTCTGTGCCACCATGATCAACCCAGGGCTTATTTAAAAAGAGAAGAAAGTTAGTGGCCCACTGGGTCAGACTAGTGGTGCATAGAACCCAATATCGTGTCTCCAATGGTGGCAGAAGTGCATGCTATGCAGAGAGAGTATTGACCTCGATATCTCACCATTCTTTGGGTTAGAGATGCCACAGGAAACATTTCCATCCATTTTGTTAAACAACCATTAATAGATTTATCCTTCATGAATTTATCCAGCCTCTTGTTGAACCTGGATGTGCTCCCTCTCTCCACCACCTCCTATGGCAATACATACACATGTTGACTACGAAGTGCACTATGAATTTTTCTTTTTGGTTAGTTTTAAACTGATCACCTGGTAATTTAAGTGGGCGCCCTGAATATTCTTGCACTTGGTGAACAATAGATCCCTCTTCGCTTGGTGCAGTAATTTGATAGACGTCTATCATGCCCCGCCCCCCCACCCGTCAGTCTTCTCTGTGTTGACCCTACAGTGTAACCAGTCACACTCTTGTATCACCAAGGGACTGCGTGGGAGCCCACGTCCATCACTGGCCCCAAGTAACTTAAGGAACTGGAGAAATGAAATGTAGAAAATGGCTTAAAGTCCTTGGCATCTTTTGTTGAGCATCTCCACACCTGGTGGAAATTTGGGGAGACCACGGATGCTTTTCTTGTTAGGTTTGGCACATCTCCTCCCAGATGGTGTTAATCAGCTCCGCTGCCTTCAGTGGGGCTACTCGATGCCACTCTCTTCCCTTCACTTATTCAGAAACTGAAGGCTCCAAAAAAATACTAATTAGGGAAAATCATTGTAATAAATATTGTTTTCCAACCTGGGAACCAAGAGGACAAATATATATATATAATGGTCTGTCCAGGAGAGACACTTTCACAAAGAAGAAATGTGACTTGTTTCATAGAAAGGCTGTAGCACACTGGACATAGCTCGTTCTTAACACACACGTGCGCGGACACACACACACACACACACAGAGTTCTTTTGACAAAGGTTTGTTTTTGGGAGAAACGGTATAGTAAAGACTTGAGGAGTGCTGTTGTCATTGTGATTTTTAGATATATATAAAATTAGGTATATATATATTAAAGAGAAAAGTGATTGACAGCGATATATATATATATATATATATATATATACATATATACATGTATACATATATATATAAAGCTGTTATGTTTCATAAATGCAACTTTTTTTTATGACAAAAACTGCATTTGTATCTTTATCTTTGTGCACTTTTGCATTTTTGTCAAGTCGGAAAATCTTAGCCATCACAGACGTTACCAGGGATCACAACATTGAAGTGGCTTTCATGGATCCCCATAATTGCATCTCACCAAGAGGGAGAAAGGTACTTATGGGGTACAATCTGTACTCCCCAAAAAGAAAGCTTTTCCAGAAGCAGCTGGTGACTAGAAGAAATTCCCAGATGAGGGCAGATTTTGAGAAAAGTACTGACTCGGACACGGGCAAATCCAAGATTTTGAAAAGGGGAGTGTTGACGGTGTAGTGCCTGGTGTAGTGCAGCACAACACATAGTTCTCTCCAATTAAAAATTAACTAGGAACATTACTAATACACTGCGGGCCTAGGAATGATGTTGTAGCTGTGAAGGTCCAGGCCTTCAAGAGCCAACCAACACTCTAAGTATGGATAAATCAATATGAAATTATCATGATGTCCCTTTTTAAAACCATGCTGCATCCATAGCTTGAAGACTGCACACCTCCAAAAGGATCTAGGAGAACTAGAGAAGTCCCAGGAAGGGCAACAAGGATCTTGAGTGCTATGGAGGGCTTCCATTTCAAGAGAGACTAATGAGGCCAGGCCCTATTCAGTTTAGGGGAATAGACACTTGAGGGAGGAAAATGGGAAAGGCGGACTAAATATTAAACAGTGAAGAGAAAGTCAGTAGGGATTTATTCTTTACTGTCTCTCCCAGTACAAGAAGTAGGGGTCCCACCACGGAACTGCTCGGTTGTAGGTTTAAAATGAATACAAGGAAATTAATTTTCACCAGTGTGTCCTTAACATGGGGGTCTCGTTGTCACTAAATGTAGAGGAAGCTGAGAGTCTAGTGAGATTAAGAGAGGGATTGGGCACATTCTTGGTAAAAAAGGCACCTGTAGCCATTGAGCACAGGAGTTAGGGAAACTGCCTCTGAATGAGAACTTCCTAGACCTTAAATGCTGGTGGCTCTCAAGTGACAGGAAGAGTCAGCAAATCCTGGTCACACCCAGTTCACTTTTACTTCCAGCATCCGCTGTCCCCTGTGACGCAAACCTATTTGATGCGCCATGGGGTCATGGGCTTAGGCCCATCACAAAAAAAGTATAAAGTTCCCTTAATAAGGGCAACCACTAGGGACACATTAACTGATTTCGTGGGACAATTAAAAATAAAACAGGAGCTGGATTGAAGTCGTAGGTGGGTGTGGTCTAGTATGATGCTTTGCTGACAGTGCAGGCCCAGATTGGTCCTGGAATGAGCCCACTGGAGCTGTCGAAGGTGCAGGTAAGGGTGATGCTGGCTCCTGCCTTGGTGGTGAGCATGGCAGGAAGCTGCTGGATAATGAAGCGGGGGAGAGAGGGAAGTTAGAGTCACGGGGCTAGGTTGACGGGGAAACCATCAGTTATAAGGTGAGAGCCTACAGGAGCAACTTGTTGGTGGGGCCATCCGTTGTCCTAGAAATCCCAACATGCCTCCGTCCTCCTCCAGCTATTTCCATATGCCCCCTCCCTTGCTTTTCTTTTCCTCCATCCAGGCCTAACGACATTCATCCCCATACTTCCCATCCATCCACCCATACTTATTCCTCCTTTCCTCCCATCCACTTTTCCATGCTGTACTTATACACTCTAGGCACCATTTCTCTATTTTCCTCATCCCTCTGTTTAGCTGCAGTCGCTCTATCCATCTGTCCAGTTCTCCTCTAAAGGGAAACGTGCTACATATCTCATCCCTTCCATCCTTCCCTTCTGACACACCCCATACAGCCCTCCATTCATCCCCACGCTTCCTCCCTACCCACCCCCACCCACCCACATTGCTCAGTTCACTTCCCTTTCCCTCCATATCTCCAAGTCCATTATAGATCAACCTGATTCCTTTCATTACTCATCTCATGGCAGTGTCCATCTACCCATTTGGTATTCCGGTCCTTGCTCCCAGCTGTGTTTTTTCTCTCTCTAACTTTTTATTTACTGTAGCCGGCAAGTGCACCTTTCAATAGTTACACCATTTTTTCTTTGATCTTCAGCTGAATAATATTCTGGTGCCCCCTCTCCCCCTTGCAAAGCAGCAAACATCTGGTTTCTCTTGAATGGGAACGACGTATGTGCTGTGTTACTTATGATGAGGTACTACCCCATTTATAGTCCTCCCTTTCCAAATTCTAGACCTGCAAATCCATGCATCACGCTCACCTGCGGTGTGCAGGGGAGGGGGCTGTTGTCAGGTTTGAAATGGACTGGGCCATAGTTGGTTTGGGGTGGCATTTCCAGATGGCATGTTGGTCTCAAGGCTGTCTCGTGTCTGGTCACTGCCTGGAGCTAAGGTAGTTAGATGCATGGTCCCTGCACTTCCTCTCTGCATGGAGGCAGGAAACAGGCCTCCCTCCATTCATCTATCTTGCTGGTGTCAGGTGGAAACTTTGGGTTCTCCAGAAGGGAGATCTCACCCACACCAGGGGATCACTGTGGGGACAGCCAGAGCAGGGAGCTGGGGCTTGGCTGGGCACCAGGGTGGACAGAAGAGAAATCCAAAGTTTTGCTGATGTGTGAGTGGAGCAGGACGTTGGCTGGAGAATTCAGGATAGAGAGGGAGAAAAAGAGAGAGTTATTTGTGAGCGTTGGAGAAAAGTGTGAAAGAGAAATGCTATAAGTACTCAGAGAGGCACGAAACAAATGCACATCTAGAGACCAGAGCCCCAGGCAAGACTTGCACAGAGATACATGGACCCAATACAGATACATGCACACACATGTACATACCCATGAACGCAGACCTCATATCAGACTGTGGCAGCATTTGGCTTTATAGTTTGGCTGCAAGAGGGGCAACCCCACTACTTTGGATCAAAGTCAATATTGGATCATTGAACCAAAGCCTGGAAGAGGGGAGGGGTGGGGAGGAGAGGAGGGGTCATCTTGTTTTAGTCAGTTGATTTTATTTTTTTTCCCAAAATAGTTTAAGAAATATTAAAATCAAGCTGGGTGAGCCCATTTGATTAGAAGGGTGCTTTGGAAACATGGCAATGTACTTGTAGTGATCTTCCCTGGGGCCCTTAACCCCACACGACTCTCCACTGGGGCTCAAGAGGTTCCAGGTAGAATCCCTGCCCCGCTCCCCCACACTACACATTAAATTTTCTGAATTAAAATTCAACTTGTAAATGCATCTGATGGCCTCCAAAACAGCAGCCTTCAAACTAACTCTCTGTCTGGAAAGGTTCCTGGCATCTCCCATAGCCTGCCTGCAACTTCAAGCCTAGAGGATCCTGGCTGGAGGGTCTTGCCCCTCTGCTGAGGGTCACAGCACAGCACTCGTTGGGGTCAGGAAGGAATTTGCCCCCCGGTCAGATTGGTGCAGACCTGGGGGGAAGGTTTGCCTCCTCTGTAGTTGGGAGGGGCATGGGCTCTGCCTGTCTTGAAGATATATTAACAGACGTTTACAGCAGCAGGACATTTTCTGCTATGGTTCCCCAGCTTTCTCTGTGGAAAGTCTGGGTGTGATTTTCTGTGTTGTGTCAGAGCTGACAGTAGTTTTTAAATGTTATAATTTAGCAAACCAGCGCACCTTTCAATAAGTACGTTGATTTCCTGCTTTGATCTTCAGCTGTATACTATAATGCTGCATCCCCCAAACAAGAGTAAAGCATCCAGTTTCTCTTGAACTGGCATAAAATGTGTTGTGTTATATGTGAGGATGCAAAACACCATATATACCGCTTGCTCAAAATCCATGACCTACCCATGTGCGTGTCATACTCACACCGTTGGAGGCTGTTGTTTGGTTTGAAGTAAATATGTCCTTGGTTAGGCTGACGTAGTGTTTTCTTCTCACATTTTGCTCTTGCGGCTGCTTCATGTCCGGCCACTGCCTGGAGCTGAGAAATGTGGTCACAGGCACGGCCCCTGCCCTTCCTCCCTGTACAGAGGCAGGAAACAGGCCTCACTCTGCTCATCTATCTTGCTGGAGTCAGTGGGCAGCTTGGGGGTGTCCAGGGAGGAGATCTCACCCAGCCCAGGGGTTGACTGTGGGGAGAACTGGGGCAGGGATCTGGGCTGGTCTGGGCAGGCAGGCGGTAAACAGCAAACAACTCAGAGGTTTTGCTGCAGGTCTGTGGAGGAGGACTTTGGCTGGGTAGAGAAGGAGAAAAAGGAAAGTACGGGCAGGTGCGAGGGAGATTGTGAAGCAGAAAGGCTATAAAAACTCACAGAGGCAAAAAAATAAATGCACACTTAGATACTGGAAACAAAAGCAAGTCTGATCCACATACCATGGGCCCAATACAGGTATATGCATGCACACAAGCACTCCCTTGCACCCACACCCCAAATCAGTCCATTGCAAAACACGTGGCTTTATAATTTGGCTGCACGAGAGGCAATATAAACTTGACTACAAGGGCCACAGAAACTATTTAATTAAACCCAAACCTAGGTTTTTGGTTTGTCTTGTTTTAGGCATTTTAATATTTTTCCTAATGAATTTTAAACACTATTCAAATCCAGCTGAAGGAGCCCATTTATTTGGAAGGCTGCCTTGGCAATATGGGAACATATTTGCAGCAATCTCCTTGCCTGGGCTTCTTAACCCCATGTGACTCTCCAGTAGGGCTTAAAAGATCCCAGGTAGAAACTGCACCCCCCCCCTCACACCTACAAATTGAATTTCTTGACTTAAAACTAAATTGACAAACATATGTCAGGGCCTCTAAAATGGCAGGCTTCAAACTACAGGTTTGTCTGGAAATTTTCCCCACCTGTCCCAGAGCCAGCCTCCAACAGAAAGCCAGAAGTTTCTGGCTGGAGGGTCTTGCCGTTCTGCTCAGGGTCAAACCAATGCAATCTTTGGGGTCAGAAAGGAATTTTACCCCTGTTCAGATTGGTACAGAATGGGGGGAGGGGGAAGAGAGGAGGTGGTTTCCTTCCTGTGTAGCAGGGGAATCATGGCCTCTACCTGGGACCTCTTGAGTTTATATCAGCAAATTTGTATAGGAGCAGGACATTGGCTGTCATGGTTCCCCTGCTTTCCCTGTGGGAGGCCCCAGGGTGATGTCTTTGTTAGGGTGACAATATTTGAATCTTGGGGAGCACTGGATTTGTAGATGAATAAAAGCTTTGATCTGTGGCTTCAGCCGAGCTGCTGACCACAAGGCAGAATGATATATTAAAAGTAACATTGCAAGATGCTTTGGTGAGCAGATTCTGCTTATGAATGCTTATGTTAAGCCATACATTTGAATTTCTACACTGAGTTAGTAGTGCCATGTCTGCATTTAGCTGGTTTTACCTAGAGCTACAAAAAGTCTGCAGGGCTGGGAAATGGAAGAAAGACATTGCTAGGACTGTGTGATAGACAGCTGTAGGATAAAGAATGGTTTGAGTAGTGGCAGCCCAAGGCCATTAATCAGAGAAGAGATGGGCGCTGTGGAGTGAAGAGAGATTAGCAAGACCTAGAAAGATGATAATGAGACCTGTAGTCTGTTGAGTCTGTCAGCACTGCCTGAATAGAAATGCCGCTACCCCTCCCAAAGTTGGAGTGAAGCAAGAATCAAAAGTGGGGGGAAGCGGGCGAGGGTGCAACGCCACCCTGCCTGGATCCACAGATGCATTTCTTGGCCTGTTTGAAATGGGCTGAATGTAGAAAGCTGCACGTGCTCTATCTGCAAGGAACATTGCCTTTGTTTCCAGCTGTAGGCAGAAGAGCACCACTGAACCCCGCTCCCCCTCTGCCTGCTCCCCTGAACCACCCTGGATCGCAGCAGGGTTTTCCTGAAAACAGGAGCAGCACAGCCATTTTACACATGTCCATGGGTCAATCTAGCATTTTGAAAAGGAGGTGCAGATGATGTAGTGGATCATCATAAATTAAAGCAGGACAGTGGATACGGATATCTCATCTACTGGAACCCTCAGGTCCTTTACACAAGAGACGCGGCCAGGCCAGTTACACAAGTATCCGGTTACATAATGTTCATGTAACTCTTTGACCAGGCCCTGGCTCTGCTGACAGGCCCCGCTCCGAAGGGCTGGGTTCAAATGTAAGGGTTTAATATATCAGCCATTAAAAAAATAAAAAGTTTGCTGGAAAACAAAACCAAGTTCTTGTTTTGGTAACCCTACTTGAACACAATGATGGATTGAAATGGTGCTGCACCGGTACCCTGCTCCAGGGGCCTGCCACTCCCCCCGATGCCTGATGTCCCCAACCGCACCATGTTGTCCCCGCAAAGGCCATCCAAGCTGGATGAAAAACAGCCAAGAAGAGCTTGCAAAGAATGACGTACAGTTGTGAGAACGAGGGCTGGTTACATAGACACGCCAGTGTCTTCTTGCCACTCACAGCGAAAGAAGAGGGAGACACAGGGACTGAGGACCCAAGGATGGATATAATGTCAGGAGGGGCAAATGCTGCTGCTAAACTGGGGCAGATAGATGGGTGGTAATTATCTGTGAATAGATCAGAAGTGGGTCATGGGTGGGTGGAGAATAGGGCAGGGGCCTTTTCAATCCCATGGAAAAGTGGCAGTCATCCTATTATCTCCTAACTCCTTGCAAGATTTTGCTGTCTAAAGGAGCAAGCAAGGGTGATGGTGGCTCCTGTCTTGGTGGTGAGTGTGGCAGGAAGCTGCTGGATGATGAAGGGAGGGAGAGAGGGGGAAGTTAGAGCCACAGGCCCAGCTGGATGGTGCAACCATCAGCTATGAAGTGAGCAGTGATAGGAGCAACATGTCGGTGGGGGAGGGGCATGCTTTCTCCTTCAGTACCAACGTGCCTCCTCCCTCCAGACATCTCGACATGGCACAACCCTCCAACGTGCCATCCCCCCATCACCATATACTTCCTTCATCCCCCCACCCATTCCCACACTCCTCTTGGCATGCGTGCATCCATCCCCAGAAACTCCATCCATCTATGCATCCCCACCCCCATCCTTTCATGCATCCATCTATCCCCATTTGCCCCAACTGCCCATCCATGCATCCATGCCCACCTATACTCTAGTGTGCGAACCCATGAGTCCTTCTCAGCTGTAGGGAGTCTGGGGGCCAGGACACACAGGTGAGGCTGTGTTCTGGCACAGTGCTGATGGATGCC
Source organism: Crocodylus siamensis (assembly GCF_052110815.1). Lineage (NCBI taxonomy): Eukaryota > Metazoa > Chordata > Crocodylia > Crocodylidae > Crocodylus > Crocodylus siamensis. The sequence goes on from NC_143409.1 coordinate 49,258,235, forward strand.
TTACGCACAGCTCTGCAAACACATAAACAACCCTTCATAGGCTTGAACGCACAGTCCCTCCTCCTTGTCCGGCCACATCTCTTGCCTGTTTCTGAAGTGAGAGCAGAGGCTCCAACCACACGTCTTTCCGCTGCCCTCCCCAGCGGGGGTGATGCTTCCGGGGACGGACAAGGCAGAGCTGAGGAGCCCTGCAGCATCATTCAGAGAGTGGGGAGCATGGAGCTGCTGCCAGCACTGGTTTCTACCCTTCTCCTCATCACCCTTTTCCTACTCCCTGGGGGAGCAGGTAGGTGGGGAAAGCTTTGCCACTGCCCTGGGCACTGCCCAACTGTCCTCACAGACCCAGCTCCATCCACCTAAAGCTCACCATCCCTCCCTGCCTACAGTCAGCTCAGCTTTGCATGGATCCAACCCTCTATCTCTACCCATTCGCATCTCTTCCCTATCTATCCACCCACTCTGCCTTCTCTGCAATCTCTCCTTTATCTTTTCCATCTCTTCACCCATTTCCCTTTGATAGCTAATCTATCCAGCCAACTAAGCCTTGGCAGTGTCCTTACTTCTCTTTGCTGCTCAAATAATCCATTTATTTTGATTCTGTAGCAATTTCATTCATCCTTCCCTTCCCATACGGCCCTCCCAGCCCTCCCTCCATCCCACACATCCCATCAACTTACCCACCCACCCAACCACCCATCCAGACTTTTCTTCTTTGTTCCTCTTCATCTTCTTTCTCACCTTGTCTACCAACTCCATCTAGATGCAGCTGATTCCTTCCATCACTCCTCCTGTAGCAGTGTCCATCTGCCCATTTGGCATTCTGGCCTTCTCTGCCCGTGGGTTCATCTCTCAATCCTCTCTTCCTCTTCAGATGTCTCTCCCTCCCTGCCTTCACAGACTGCCATCTCTCCATTCACTTTCTCTACACACAGCTCTCAGGCAGTCTGAGACCTGGAAATACAGACAGACTGATCTGGACTGCATTTCAGCCCACAATGGCCCACCCGGGTGCCCATGCTGGCTGCATTCTCCTCTCTCATTATGGAGTTCACTAGGTAATCTGTGATTTTTCCTCCTCCACTCAAACAAAGATGGTGCAGCTATCCAAGATGACTGTCGCAAAGCTCGGACCATGAACAGAAATACCTGGAACCAGAGAACAGGTAAGTTTGCTGCTGACCTGCAGAGTAAGACAGTCTTTAGTGCCTTTACACCCTCAGCCTAAATGTTTCCTACTGCAGCTTGAGGCCACTGCTCCTAGCCTGTCTCCTATGGCCACCGAGAAAACCCTCTTGCCATCCCCTCTAGCATCACCCTTCAGAGTTTGGAAGATTGCTGTGCAATCCCCGCTCAGCGTGCTCTGCTGGAAGAGGGACAGAGAAATTGTGGGATAGATCTCTGTGAGGAGCTGAAGGAACTAGGAACAGAAAGGGAAAGGAGGGGTGGACAGAAATGGATGGATCAAGGTGTTGGAAGGGGAAGAGGGAGGCTATTTTTCAGTCAGAAATGGTGGGTAATTAAAAGCGGGGATTGCTGGGGGCAGGGGGGGGAATCCTATTAAACACCACGCCTCACCCACTTTGTTGCCATGAGGTCTTTCGGGGTGTGACTTTGTCTGTCCCTCTCTCATTTTCTAGATGGCTTTAGAGTCTCTCAGGATCCAAAATCTCTCAATGTGACGGCTGGGAAAAATGTGAGCCTGAAATGCACTTTTGAGAACCATGAGATGGAGCCAACGTATGTGCTCTGGTTCTGGGGAGCTGCTGGGGACTTCACGCTGAATCCTCACCACCCGTTCCACAAGGGGCGGCTCCAGATGTCCCCCCCGGAGCAGCACAAACTCGGGGAGGCCACGTTGATGCTCTCAGCCCTGGAGGAGCGGGACTCTGGCCTCTACCAGTGCTGTGTCCAAATAAATAGGGAGCAGATTGGGCTGGGAGAGGGCACCATGCTGAGCGTTACAGGGAGGAACCAGAGCCAGACCGGTGAGTGGGATTAAATGAGGAATATGTGTCAGGAGGCAGATCCAGGATGGGGGCACTAATGCATGTGCACCCTGCCTTGAGTGCATCTGGACTCAAATCAAATGCCTTGGTGGGGCAGCAGCATTTACATCCAGGCCTCGCTGAGGGAGTCCATAGACTTCACGGCTCATTTTCCTGCCCCAGGCTCCTTCTTATTTCACTCCACGCCATAGGTATCAACAACCCACTCTCCTTTTGAAGGGTCTTGATCTTCCACTCCTCAAAGTATTCTTGCTCCTGCAATGCTGCTGTCTCAGTCATTTTTGGCAATGTCTCACTTCTAATTCACAGCCCTGCAGATTGGTTTTTTTCCTTGCTCTAAATAAATACCTTCACTTGGGGGTGGTCCTAGGAACTCAGGAAAAGACATGACTGACAGTGAGGTTTCAGGGGGACCATCAAGACACTGAAGAAGGCTAGATTTTATCATATGAATCTGAATAAATGACATACATTCAACTGGAATGATGACAGGGTGAATTACACTATAACTTTGGATTATTTTGCTATTTTTTGCCTAGTTGGTTGTGGGTGTTTTTTTAACTTTACATATAAAGCATCAAACCAGTGAACCTTTTTATAGTTACTTTGGTTCTCTGGCTTTGAACCTTATCTGAAAAATATATTGCTGTTTACCCTGCCCCGTCCTGCATAACAGAAATGCATTTAGTTTGCCTTGAAATGGAACAAAGTATGTGTTGTGTTATACATGATGATGTACTAGACAGTTTACACCTCTCTTTTTCCAAATGCTACACCCACCAATATGTGCACCATACTCACCCTGGCTGGGTGGGGGTTGGGAGGGCTGGCTCTTGTCAGGTTTCAATGGAACTGGTCCCTGGTTGGGTTGAGGTGGCATTTCCAGCTGGTATGTTGGTCTCAAGGCTGTCTCGTGTCTGGTCACTGCCTGGAGCTAAGGGGGTTAGAGACATGGAGGCTGGGAACAGGCCTCCCTCCATCCATCTCTGTGGCTGGTGTCAGATGGAAACTTGGGATTCTCTAGAGGGGAGATCTAACCTACCCCAGGGGCTAACTGGGGCTTGGCTGGGCACTGGGATGGACAGGAGAGAACTCAAAAGTTTTGCAAAAGTGTGTGTGGAGGAGGATGTTGGCTGGGGAGTGCAGGATTAAGTTCTGGAAGGGGGTGTGTGTGGAGAGGATGGGCTCTGCCTGCCTCGAGGACATATTTGCAAACTTATACAGGAGCAGGACATTTTCTGCCATGGTCCCCTGCTTTCTCTGTGGAAGGTCTGGGTGTGATGTCTTGTGTGGTATCAGGGCTGGTGGTTGGTGTGTGATACCTTGTTTGGGGCTATTGGTGAGTTTGAAGTTCATAGATTCATAGATGTTAGGGTCAGAAGGGACCTCAATAGATCATTGAGTCCGACACCTGCATAGACAGGAAAGAGTGCTGGGTTCAGATGACCTGTTTGTCGTGCATCTGCTGAGGCATGATAAAGTGCCGTTAGCTTTGCTGATGACTTCGTCACACTGACGACTCGTTCATCAGTCCACTAGGACTCCGAGATCCCTTTCCGCTTCTGTGCTGCCCGAGTAGGTCATTTCCCAGGCAGTAGGTGTGCTGGACATTTTTCCTCCCTAGATGCAGCACTTTGCATTTCTCCATGTTAAATAGCATTCTGTTGTTTTCTGCCCATTTGTCCAACCTATTGAGGTCTGCCTGTAGTTGTTCCCTGCCCTCCGGTGTGTCCACTTCTCCCCACAGCTTTGTATCATTGGCAACCTTAGACAGAGTACACTTCACTCCCTTGTCCAAGTCACTGATGAAGACATTGAAGAGTATCGGTCCAAGGACCGAGCCCTGCAGGACCCCACTGCCCACGTCCTTCCAGGTCGATACCGACCCGTCCACCACCACTCTCTGGGTACGACCCTCTAGCCAATTTGCCACACAAGTCACAGCCTCTTAACTTGTTCACCAGTATGTGGTGGGATACTGTATCAAAGGCCTTCCTCAAGCCTAATAAATGATATCTACCTCTACTCCTGCGTCCAGGTGTTTTGTAACCTGGTCATAAAAAGAGACTAGATTAGTCAGGCATGATCTACCTGTTACAAACCCATGCTGGTCTCCCTCTGGCATAATATTTCCTGCTGAGCTCTCACATATATGAGCCTTAATAAACTTTTAAAAAAATATTTAAACACTTTTCAAATCCGTCTGAAGAAGCCCATTTAATTGGAAGGCTGCTTTGGCAATATAGGCACATATTTGCAGTGATCTCCTTCCCTGAGCTTCTGAACCCCATGTGACTCTCCAGTAGGGCTGAGGAAATCCTGGGTAGAAACCCATCCCTGCTTCACGCCTACAAATTTAATTTCCTGACTTAAAATTCAATTTGCAAATGCATCTCATGACTTCTAAAATGGCAGGCTTCGAACTACCTTGTTGTCTGGAAAGGTTCCTGGCTGGAGGGTCTTGCCTCTCTGCTCAGGGTCAGATGGATGAAATCTTTGGGATCAGAAAGGCATTTTACCCCCTATTCAGATTGGTATAGAATGGAGTGGGGGAAGGGAGATGTTTGCCTTCCTGTGTAGTGGGTGGAGCAAAGCCTCTACCAAGGCCCTCTTGAGTACATATTAGCAAATTTATATAGGAGCAAGGCATTGGCTAGCATGGCTCCCCTGCTTTCCCTGTGGCAGGTGGAGGTGTTACGTCTTGTGTGGTGTCAGGGCTGACGGTAGTTTTACAAAGAGCTTACGTGATGGATTTCTAGAGGATGGTTTGGATATGGATGATCCTGCCTTGGACAGGAGGTTGGATGAAATTAGTTTTGGAGGTCCCTTCCAGCCTGAGTCCTCTATGATTCTGTGCTATCTAAGCCATACAGACAGAAACCAACAGTAACCACTGAGACTATAAACAAATGCGTCATTCATGGGTGGATATTGGATTTAGAAACAGTGGCTGCACACAGGGTGGCACATCGTCTAGTAGAGCATGACACACATTTTCTCCAGTTAATGGGCACCTATATTCCTTTACTAATATGCTAGGGGACTAGCACTATAGCATTCAGCTTAATACTAGTATTCAAAACCAAAAACAGCCAATGGAATTTGCATTACATTTTATATAATCCTATCAAGAATTGGTGATAGATTGTAAAGTTAAAAGACAAAACCCAACCAACTAAGCAAAAAAGAGTCTAAATAGTACAGAAATATCGTGTCATTTGTCCTGTAGTCATTCCAGTTAGATGTACATTGCTTATTCACACTCTGGCCTTCACTGTGATGGTACCTCCAGATCTCCACTCTCAGTTATTTCTACACCTGAGTTAACAGGACCACGTCTGAAACTAGCTGGTTTTCTCTAGCACGATAAAGAGTCTGCAGGGAGGTGGAATGGAAGAAAGACGTTCCTAGGAATGTGTGACAGACAGTTGCAAAAGAAAGACTGGTCTGAAGAGTGGCAGATTGAGGCCATTAAAAAACGAAGAGACGGGCACTCGCACCTGTGGAGTGAAGAATGATTACCGAGAACCAGGAAGATGATAATTATCTATGAAGTCTATGGAGTCTCTCAGCACTGCCAGAATAGAAATGCCCCTCCCAAAGTTTGGGTGGAGCAAGAATCCAAGTGTGTGTGTGTGTGTGTGTGTGTGTGTGTGTGTGTGTGGGTGGGGGGGGTTTCAACCCCACCCTCCCTGGATTTGCACGTACACCTCTGGGCCTGTTTGAAATGAGCTGAACATTAGGGCTGTGCAAAGCTTTGGGTGCTGATTCAATTAGGAAGAGATTTGGCCTCATTCAATGGCTGAATCTCCAAATCCGAATTGAATAAAGGGACCAATTAAAAGGTGTGAATCAATTCAAAGTTCTCCAAATCGATTCAGAAAAGATTCAGAGAGCTTCAGCAATTTGGGCAGTCCCTGCTCACTGCAGCAGAGAGCTGGACCCGGACTCCGTGCTTCAGGACATTGATTCGAATCACCAGATTGAATCACTGTCCCCTGAATTGGCCAAATCTGAATCCAAAGTGAATACTAGCCCCTTCGCACAGGCGTACTGAATGTGGAGAGCTGTGTGTGCTCTGTCTGCAAGGAACATGGTCTTTGTTTCCAGCTGTTGCCAGAAGTGCACCACTGAACCCCCTCCTCCCTGCTCTATTCCCCCTGGAGTGGGTATGGGGGAGGTGGCAGGGGGTGGCTGGAGGTGGGGCAGAACTACCACTACAGCACAGGTTGCCACTCCCCACACCCACCTTTACCAAATCCTGTGTCTGCCCCAATACAGACAGACAACAGGGTGTTCTGGGGGAGACGGGACAGGGGATGATTGATACATTCATAGATTCAGAGATATTAGGGTCAGGAGGGACCTCAATAGATCATCAAGTCTGACCCCCTGCATAGGCAGGAAAGTGCTGTGTTCAGATCACCCCAGCCAGATGCCCATCCTACCTCCTCTTGAAGAGCCCCAGGGTAGGGGAGAGCCCCACCTCCGTTGGGAGCCCATTCCAGACTTTGGCCACTTTAACTGTGAGGAAGTTCCTCCTAATGTCTGGTCTAAATCTGCTCTCTGCCAGCTTATGGCCATTATTTCTTGTGACCCCCACGGGCGCCTTGGTGAGTAGAGCCTCACCAATTCCCTTCTGTGCCCCCATGATGAATTCATAGGCAGCCACAAGGTCGTCTCTCAACCTTCTCTTGCGGAGGCTGAAGAGGTCCAGGTGCTCTAGTCTCTCTTCATAGGGCTTGGCTTGCAAGACCTTAACCATACGAGTGGCCCTTCTCTGGACCCTCTCCAGCTTATCCACATCCCTCTTGAAGTGCGGCGCCCAAAACTGACACAGTACTCCAGCTGTGGTCTGACCAGCACCCAATAGAGGAAAGTATCACCTCCTTGGTTCTGTTTGTCATGCATCTGCTGGCAGGAAGTCAGCTGGGGTCACAGGATCCCAGCAAGATAAGCATCCAATTTGCTTTTGAAGGTGTTCAATGTAGGTGCTTGAACCGCCTCTGATGGCAGGCTGTTCCAGACCTTGGGGGCTCGAACCGTAAAGAAATTCTTCCTTATGTCCAGCCTGAAACGGTCTTGCAGGAGTTTATAACCATTCAACTTTGTCATCTTTGGGGTGCCCTGGTGAACCAACATTCCCCCAGATCCTGGTGGTCACCCCTGATAAACTTATAGGTGGCCATCACATCACCCCTGAGCCTGCGCTTTTCCAGGCTAAAGAGCCCCATGGCTCTCAGCCTGTTGTTGTAAGGTCTGTCTTCCTGACCTCTGATCATGCGCGTGGCTCTTCTCTGCACTCTCTCAAGCTTCTCCACATCCTTTTTGAATTGTGGAGCCCAGAACTGGATGCAGACTCCAGCTGCGGCCTCACCAAGGCTGAGTACAAGGGGAGAATGACGTCCCGGGATTTGCTTGAGAAGCATCTATGGATGCAAGCCAGCGTCTCTTTCTTCCATAGCACTAGCCAGCATAGCACTGTCGAGCCTATAAGGATGCTGCAGGTTTTTCCTCCCAAGGTGGAGAACCTTGCATTTTTTGGTGTTAAATACCATCAGGTTCTCATCCAACCATTTGCTAAGCCTGTCCAGGTTGGCCTGGATCACCCACATATATTCTGGCGTGGATGCTTTGCCCCAAAGTTTGGTGTCATCTGCAAACTTGGCCAGTCCGCTCCTGACTCCAGTGTCCACATCATTAATGAAGATGTTGAACAATATGGGTCCAAGAAGAGAGCCTTGGGGGACCCCACTGGTCACAGGACACCATGATGAGTGACTGCCATCAATTACCACCATCTGGGGCCAACCACAAAGCCAAGTTCCTAGGCAACGGATTGTGATGGACCTAAGGACACAATTGGCCAGTTTTGCCAAGAGGTGATCATGGGATACAGGATCAAAGGCTTTTTTAAAGTCAAGATATATGACATTATATGACATCAAGATATTTGGTGGCCTCCAAAACTAGTTTTCAGGCAAATACAGGATGTGTCTGGAAAGTTTCCTCAACTGTTCAACATCTGTGCTCAGGGCTACAGATCTAAGTCAGGCTGGGAGAAGTGCATAGAGCTGAACACAGATATAGAGCTGAACACAGCATACACCTCTACACAGGTTCACACAGCCCCAGAGACCCCTGTCTCCCACCACAACCCCACTTGCACATACACACATATATATTCATAATTGCAAAGCAGAAAGAGTCTCCAAAATGGCTCCATAGGCCTCTGATACCCAGGGTGACTGCTCCTATGATCGAGAAGATAATCCTATAATGGAAGCCTCAACAGGGAGCATCAATCTGGAAGAGCTGCTCTGGATCTCAGTGGGGGTCAGTTCAGCGGTGCAACAGGGCAACGCTTGACCCATGCCATCAGCAAGCCCGTGATTTGTGCATAGTCTCTACCATGGGCCACTGAGGGGTGCTGACCCTCACCCCAACTCTGCTGACATCAATTGGGGGTCACTGAGATTACAATCAGGTCTTAAGTCTACTGACATCAAGAGGGTGAATCCAGATTCACAAGAATCCCCAAGAGCTACACTGGGGCAACCTGGCTCAGCTGGTGTCACTCTGGATTTACCCAGAGTGACAGGACCCAAGATCAGGACCCAACTCTGATTCCATTGATGCCCCCTGGGGAAACTTTGGGCTTACCAAGTTCAGAATTGGGCTGGAAGAGGGCACCATGCTGAGCATTACGGGGAGGAAGCAGAGTCAGACCGGTGAGTGGGATTAAATGAGGAATGTGTCAGGAGGCAGATCCAGGATGGAGGCAGTTGTGTAGTTGCACCCCTTCTTTTAGTTGTGCTGGATTGAAACCAACTGTGTGGTGGGGCAGTGGTGTTTATATCCAAGCATTGCTGAAAAGGTCCATTGACTTCATTGCTCACTATCCTGCCCCAGATCCATGGTAAGTTGTCTCCACTCCATAGGTGGAAAAACCCCTCTCTCCTTTCGAAGGGTCTTGATCTTCCTCTCTTCAAATTATCCTTCCTCCTGCAATGTGGCTGTCTTCAGCCATTTTTGGCAATGTCTAACTTGTGTTGCACAGTTCTGCAGTCTGTTTTTTTATCTCTAGCTAAAAGCCTTCACTCGGGGTGGTTATATGAACTCGGGTATAAAAATCATAGACACTGAAGTATTGCAGGGACTGTCAAGACAGTCAAGAGGGCTAGATTTTGTTTTCTGAATCTGAAGAAGAGACATACATTTAACTGGAATGACTAGAGGATGAATGACACCAGGTATTTGGATTACTTTCCCCATTTCTTGCTTGGTTAGTGGTGGTTTTTCTTTTTTAAACTTTACGTGTAATCTAGCAAGGCAATGTACCTTTCAGTAGTTACACTGGTTTTTGCTTTGGGCCTCCTGAAGGCTCAGATCAAGTGTAGTATGAAGGCCCCTCCTAGCATAATGGCAGAGCATCTGGTTCCTCTTAAACTGAAACAAAATATATGTTGCATTATATGTGATGATACATGTCACAATCGGAACCCTGCTTCTTCAAAATCCTAGACGCATCCATGCACGTGTCATACTCACTGTTGAGGGGCTGTTGTTGAATTTGAAGTGAGCACGTCCTTGGTTAGTTTGAGGGCGTGTTTCCAGGTGGTGTGTTGCTCTCAGGGCTCTCTCATGTCTGGTCACTGTCTGGAGCTGAGGAAAATAGTTAGACGCACGGCCCGGCACATTCTCTCTTTATGGAGGCAGGAAACAGGCTTCTCTCCATGTATGTATCTTGATGGAATAAGCTTGGAGCTTGGGGCTCAACAGAGGGGAGATCTTCCCCATCCCAGGGGCTCACTCTGGGGAGAACCAGGGTAGGGATCACACACACACACACGCACACACACACATGCACGCACCCTTGTTCCAATAGGTGGCTTGACATAAACTATTTAATTGAATCTGAACTCAGGTTTTTGTTTCTCTTGTTTTCGGCATGTTAGTTTTTCCCAATGAATGTTAAGTACTATTTGAGTGTATTGGAATGAGCCAATTTGCATATTTAGTATGATGAATTATCATTACATTTGCCAATGCATCTCACAGCTTCCAAAATGGCAAACTTCAAACGACTTCTTTGTCTGGACAGATTCTCCACTTCTCCTAGGGCCGGGCTCAAACAACATGTCAGAGGTTCCTTACTAGAGGGTCTGGCACTTCCGCACAGGGGCAGCCCATTGCAGTCTTTGGGGTCAGGAAAGACATTTATCCCCTGTTCAGATTGATACAGACTGGGGATGAGTTGCCTTCCTCTGTAGTGGGGCGCATGGTATCTCCCTCGGATCTTTTGAGTGTTTATAAAAAAAAAATTAAAGCAGCAGGACATTGCCTGCTGTGGTCCATTTGCTTTCCCTGTGGCAGATTTGGATATGATCTCTTGTTCAATGTCAGTGTTGACATGGTTTGACAAAGAGGTTAGATGATAGGTTTGCTTGGGATGTCTTGGACTGGGCTGACCAAGCTCCACCAGGACTTCTCCACGGTTCTATGACTCCCTTTGGGCTACAGGGTGGTAATCCTAGTCTCTCTCTCCTTCAGAGCTTGTTTCAGAGGACTGCTTTCTATGTCCCAACCAAGGTCCACTCTACTACCGAGCTGTCATCTCCCTGCTCTTCGCTGTCCTGCTCTCCCTGGCCATCATCTTCAGCCTCCTGCCACAAAGAGGTAACATGTCAGAATGAGGCTTCCCTGCCTAGCTTGCCATGATCTGTGAGACAACATCGTCATGCGGAAGAACTGTTTTTGGCTCTGCTCCACCCAAGAGGAAGCCACATCTCACCGCTGGGGAAGGGCACCTTGTTTAACCCCTGGAGCAAGACACATCCCAGTGCAGCTACAGGGAGTCCATATTGCCCTTGTATCCTCAGCCCCGATGCCCCAGCACAGAGCCAGCCATATTTCAGTGCCAGGCAAAGGATCCTGTATTCCCAGCCCCGATGCCTCATCCTACTACTAGCCACATCCCAGAACAGGGCACAATCCATGCATTTTGAACATGTGACTACATTAAAGTTGGCATGATAAACACCACTTTGTCTGTGTGGAAAAGTCTAAAGATGAAGTGTGGGCCCTTGAGTATGGATGGAGGGGATAAGTTGGGATGGTTGGAGGGGCCAAGTGGGGATGGATTGAAGGACGGATGGATTGAAGAAGCAATGGATGGAAGAACAAATGGACGGATAGGAGAAGTGGGGCTGGATAGATATAGGGATGGAGGGGATATGTATAAATGGATGGAGACATGAATGGAAGCATTTTCTTGCGAAGGTGATGGGGTGTGTATGGGATGGATGGGGTGTAGACCTATAGTTGTTATAGTGAAATGTCGATCTCTTATTCAGTTTCATAAAACAAAAACCCACTTTCTTGACCATCTTGACAGTGCTTCCCATATTTTGCTGTGAGTCATTCCTACACCTTTCTCTGTGGAACCACTGCTGCATGGAGGTTTTTAGCTAGAGCTAAAAACCAGTCTTCAGGGCTGGCAATGAAAAGAGAGAGACCATCAGGCGTGGGTAAGAGACCAACATTGCAACAAGAAGGATAGTTTGAACAGTAGAAGATTAAGGCCCTTCAGAATAAGAGAGGGACATTCAACCTGATTGAGTGGCAAGAGATTATCAGGAAACAGGGAGATGAGAATGACTCATGAAGTCAATATACTATCTCAGCAATGCTGGAGTACCAATGCTGCTCCCACTCCTACGCAGTTGGTTTTAAATTTTGGGAGGAGGAGGCATCAAAGAGAGGTGAGACTTCTCCACTGCAATTTATCCAGTCTTGGACACAGGTGAAGTTCACCTCTGGGGACAGAGAGTGTGAGGTCTTCAGGACATACTCTGATTGGGTCAAAAGTATGAGGTGAAGATGAGAAGCTGGGTAATTTTTCAGACGAGGATTTTAAGGGCCAAGTAAGAAATGTCTTGGTCTAGTAGTTAGTCTACCAAGGGAGGACAGGACCAAAGGGCTCAGTCAGGGTTTAGGAGCTTAAAGACTGGATTCCAAAGGAAATCCAGGCACTGAGTTGATAACACAGGCCCAGGGCAGGATCCTGCAATCAGAAATCAGCTCGAAGGGGGAATCCAAAGCAAGAGCTCAAGAATGGAGCTGAGTCTGGAATTAGGACCTAAAAAACCAGAGATAACGGATCAGGGAAGCTTACCACAGCCTCTTGGTCATAACTGTGGTAGGTCTGGACTCAGAAGTCAGGAGAAAATTGTCTTATGGGTGAGGGGATGAAGACCCCTGGGTTAGACACTCAAGGTAGGTATAGCTGGGCTTGGGGGAGATGGTCTTCATCTCCAAGGCCTGTGAGACCAGAGGGGCAGAGAAAGATTTGGCATGTTTCCTCTTCTTGAACAGGTGTCACTACTGAAGCGTACAGATAAGAAGTAAGGAAATGCTGTTTGCCCTCTCCATGCCTCTTTGTTGACTTCCCCCTTGTCCCCATTTCTCCTATATATTTCTAGGTGTTTTAAAATCTTCTTCAGAGGCATTGGGTATTGGCAGGAGCCAACAGAGGGGCAGTGACTGGGCTGCACCCTTGCTCCTGCTGGGACTCAAACCAGGGATTCCTAGCTAGAGGGTCTTGCTGCGCCAATCAGGGTCTGATGAACTGCCCTCTTTGTGGTCTGGAAGGAATTTTACCCCCTGCTCAGATTGGTATAAAGCTGGAGTTTGGGTGGTTGGCTTCCTATGTAAAGGGCATGGTCTTTACCTGGAATCTCTTGAGCATACATTAACAACCTATTATAGAAGCAGGATGTAGGCTGTCATAGTCCCCTTGCTTTACCTGTGGCAGGTTCGGGTGAGATTCTCTGTGTCACCATGATCAACCCAGGGCTTATTAAAAAAGAGAAGAAGAAAGTTAGTGGCCCACTGGGTCAGACTAGTGGTGTATAGAACCCAATATCGTGTCTCCAATGGTGGCAGAAGTGCATGCTATGCAGAGAGAGTATTGACCAGGATATCTCACCATTCTTTGGGTAGAGATGCCAGAGGAAACATTTCCATCCATTTTGTCAAACAATTCTTAATAGATTTATCCTTCATGAATGTATCCAGCCTCTTGTTGAACCTGGATGTGCTCCCTCTCTCCATCACCTCCTATGGCAGTACATACACATGTTGACTACAAAATGCACAATGAATTTTTCTTTTTGGTTAGTTTTAAACTCATCACCTGCTAATTTAAGTGGGTGCCCTGAATATTGTTGGACTTGGTGAACAATAGTTCCCTCTTCGCTTGGGGCAGTGATTTGAGAGACCTCTATCATGTCCCCCGCAGTCTTCTCTGTGTTGACCCCATGGTGTAACCAGTCACACTCTTATATTACCAAGGGACTGTTTGGGAATCCATGTCCATCATTGACTCCAAGCAACTCAATGATCTGGAGAAAATGAAATGTAGAAAATGTCCTAAAGTTCTCAGCACCTTTTGTTGAGCATCTCCACACCTGGTGGAAGTTTGGTGAGACCATGGATGCTTTTCTTATTAGGTTTGGAACATCTCCTCCCAGATGTGAACAGCATGGAGAGGGTCCAGAGGAGGGCCACTCGCATTATCATGGGACAGCAGGGCAGGCCCTATGAGGAGAGGCTACAGGACCCGAACCTGTTCAGCCTCCAAAAGAGAAGGCTGAGGGGGATCTAGTCGCCTGTTACAAACTAGTCAGAGGGGATCAGCAGGCACTGGGGGAGTCCCTGTTTCCCCGTGCACTGCCAGGAGTGACCAGGAATAACGGTCACAAGCTGGGAGAGGGAAGGTTTAGCCTAGATATCAGGAAGCGCTACTTCACGGTCAGGGCGGCTAGGGTCTGGAACCAACTTCCAAGAGAGGTGGTCCTGGCTCCTACCCTGGGAGTTTTTAAGAGGAGGTTAGATGCACATCTTGCTGGAGTTGTTTGATCCCAGTATTGTTTCCTCCCATGGCAGGGGGTCAGACTAGATGATCTATTCAGGTCCCTTCCGACCCTAGAAACTATGAAACTATGGTGTTAATCAGCTCTGCTACCTTCAGTGGGGCTACTCGATGCCAGTTAGGTATCTGGTCCACACTCTTCCCTTCATTTATTCAGAAACTGAAGGCTCCAAAAAAATACTGGTTAGGGAAAATCGTTGTAATAAATGGTGTTTTCCAACCTGGGGACCAAAAGAGGACAAATATATGTATGGAATGGCCTGTCCAGGAGAGACACTGTCACAAAGAAGAAAGGTCTGTTGTTTCAAGGGAAAGGCTGTAGCACACCAGACATAGCTCATTCTCAACACACACACACACACACGCACACACACACACACTTCTTTCAAAAAGGTTTGTTTTTGGGAGAAACGATATAGTAAAGACTTGAGAAGTGCTGTTCTCATTGTGATTTTTAGGTATATATAAAATAGGTATATATATTAAAAATAATAGTGATTGACAGCCATATATGACAAAAATGGCATTTGTATCTTTATCTTTGTGCACTTCAGCATTTTTGTCAAATTCGGGAGATCTTAGCCACTTCAGACGTTACCACGGATCACTACGTAGCAGTGGCTTTCATGGATCCCCATAACTGCATCTCTCCAAGAGGGAGAAAGGTACTCCCCAAAAAGAAAGCTTTGCCAGAAGCAGCTGGTGACTAGAAGAAATTCCCAGATGAGGGCAGATTTTGGGAAAAGTACTGACTCGGACACAGGCAAATCCAAGATTTTGAAAAGGGGAGTGTTGATAGTGTAGTGCCTGGTGTAGTGCAGCACAACACATAGTTATCTCCAATTAAAAATTAACTAGGAGCATTACTAATACACTGCGGGCCTAGGAGTGATGTCGTAGCTGTGATGGTCCAGGCCTTCAAGAGCCAACCAACACTCTAAGTATGGATAAATCAATATGAAATTATCATGATGTCCCTTTTTAAATCCATGCTGCATCCATAGCTTGAAGACTGTGCCCAGTTCTGGCCTGCACACTTCCAAAAGGATCTAGGAGAACTAGAGAAGACCCGGGAAGGGAACAAGAATCTTGAGTGCTATGGAGGGCTTCCATTTCAAGAGAGACTAATGAGGCCAGGCCCTATTCAGTTTAGGGGAATAGACACTTGAGGGAGGAAAATGAGAAAGGCGGACCAAATATTAAACAGCGAAGAGCAAGTCAGTAGGGATTTATTCTTTACTGTCTCTCCCAGTACAAGAAGTAGGGGTCCCACCATGGAACTGCTCGGTTGTAGGTTTAAAATGAACACAAGGAAATTCATTTTTACCAGTGTGTCCTTAACGTGGGGGTCTCATTGTCACTAAATGTAGAGGAAGCTGAGAGTCTAGTGAGATTAAAAGAGGGATTGGGCACATTTTTGGTAAAAAAGGCTCCTGTTGCCATTGAGCACAGGGGTTAGGGAAACTGCCTCTCAATGAGAACTTCCTAGACCTAAAATGCTGGCGGCTCTCAAGTGAAAGGAAGAGTCAGCAAATCCTGATCACAGCCAGTTCACTTTTACTTCCAGCATCCGCTGTCCCCTGTGACGCAAACCTATTTGACACGCCATGGGGTCATGGGCTTAGGCCCATCACAAAAATAGTATAAAGTTCCCTTAATAATGGCAACCACTGGGGACACATTAAACTGATTTCCTGGGACAATTAAAAATAAAACAGGAGCTGGATTGAAGTCACAGGCGGGTGTGGTGTAGGATGATGCTTTGCTGACAGTCCAGGCCCAGATCAGTCCTGGAATGAGCCCATTGGAGCTGTCGAAGGTGCAGGTAAGGGTGATGCTGGGTCCTGCCTTGGTGGTGAGTATGGCAGGAAGCTGCTAATGAAGGGGGGGAGAGAGGGTGAAGGTAGAGTCATGGGGCTAGCTTGATGCGGAAACCATCAGCTATAAGGTGAGATCCTACAGGAGCAACTTGTTGGTGGGGCCATCCATTGTCCTAGAATCCCAACATGCCTCCGTCCTCCTCCAGCTATTTCCATATGCCCCCCTCCCTTGCTTTTCTTTTCCTCCATCCAGGCGTAAGTACTTTCATCCCCATACTTCCCATCCATCCACCCATACTTTCCACCTTTCCTTTCCTCCTTTCCTCCCATCCACTTCTCCATGCTGTACTTATACACTTAGGCACCATTTCTCTATTTTCCTCATCCCTCTGGAGCCTCTCTAGCTGCAGTCGCTCTATCCACCTGTCCAGTTCTCCTCTCAAGGGAAACGTGCTACATATCTCCTCCCTTCCAATCTTCCCTTCTGACACACCCCATCCAGCCTTCCATTCATCCCCACGCTTCCTCCCTACCCACCCACCAACCCACATTGCTCAGTTCACTTCCCTTTCCCTCCATATCTCCAAGTCCATTATAGATCAACCTGATTCCTTCCATTACTCATCTCATGGCAGTGTCCATCTACCCATTTGGTATTCTGGTCCTTGCTCCCAGCTGTTTTTTCTCTCTCTAACTTTATATTTAATGTAGCAGGCAAGTGCACCTTTCAATAGTTACACCATTTTTTCTTTGATCTTCAGCTGAATAATATTGTGATTGCCCCTTTCCCCCTCGCAAAGCAGCAAACATCTGGTTTCTCTTGAATGGGAACGATGTAGCTGCTGTGTTACATATGATGAGGTATAACCCCATTTACAGTCCTCCATTTCCAAATTCTAGACCCACAAATGCGTGCATCACACTCACCCGCGAGGTGCAGGGGACGGGGCTGTTGTCAGGTTTGAAATGGACTGGGGCATAGTTGGCTCGAGGTGGCATTTCCAGATGGCATGTTGGTCTCAAGGCTGTCTCGTGTCTGGTCACTGCCTGGAGCTAAGGTGGTTAGATGCATGGTCCCTGTACTTCCTCTCTTCATGGAGGCAGGAAACAGGCCTCCCTCCATTCAGCTATCTTGCTGGTGCCAGGTGGAAACTTTGGGTTCTCCAGAAGGGAGATCTTACCCACACCAGGGGATCACTGTGGGGAGAGCCAGGGCAGGGACCTGGGGCTTGGCTGGGCACCAGGGTGTACAGAAGAGAAATCCAAAGTTTTGCTGATGTGTGAGTAGAGGAGGACATTGGTTGGAGAATTCAGGATAGACAGGGAGAAAAAGAGAGAGTTATATGTGAGCGATGGAGAAAAGTGTGAAAGAGAAAGGCTATAAGTACTCAGAGAGGCAAGAAACAAATGCACATCCAGAGACCACAGCCCCAGGCAAGACTTGCGCAGAGATACATGGACCCAATACAGATACACGCACACACATGTACATACCCATGGACCCAGACCCCAAATCAGACTGTGGCAGCATTTGGCTTTATAGCTTGGCTGCAAGAGGGGTAACCGCACTACTTTGGATTAAAGTCAATATTGGATCATTGAACCAAAGCCTGGAAGATGGGAGCGGCGGGGAGGAGAGGAGGGGTTATCTTGTTTTAGGCAGTTGATATTATTTTTTTTTCCCAATATAGTTTAAGTAATATTAAAATCAAGCTGGGTGAGCCCATTTGATTAGAAAGGTGCTTTGGAAACATGGCAATGTACTTGTAGTGATCTTCCCTGGGGCCCTTAACCCCACACGACTCTCCACTGGGGCTCAAGAGGTTCCAGGTAGAATCCCTGCCCCGCTTCCCTCTGCTACACATTTAATTTTCTGAATGAAAATTCAACTTGTAAAAGCATCTGATGGTCTCCAAAACAGCAGCCTTCAAACTAACTCTCTGTCTGGAAAGGTTCCTGGCATCTCCCATAGCCCGCCTAAAACTTCAAGCCTAGAGGATTCTGGCTGGAGGGTCTTGCCCCGCTGCTGAGGGTCACAGCACAGCACTTGTTGGGGTCAGGAAGGAATTTGCCCCCCGGTCAGACTGGTGCAGACTTGGGGGGAAGGTTTGCCTCCTCTGTAGTTGGGAGGGGCATGGGCTCTGCCTGTCTCAAAGGTATATTAACAGACGTTTACAGCAGCAGGACATTTTCTGCTATGGTTCCCCAGCTTTCTCTGTGGAAAGTCTGGGTGTGATTTTCTGTGTTGTGTCAGAGTTGACAGTAGTTTTTAAATGTTATAATTTAGCAAACCAGTGCACCTTGCAATAAGTACGTTGATTTCCTGCTTTGATCTTCAGCTGAATACTATAATGCCGCATCCCCCAAACAAGAGTAAAGCATCCAGTTTCTCTTGAACTGGCATAAAATGTGTTGTGTTATATGTGATGATGCAAAACACCATATACACCTCTTGCTCAAAATCCATGACCTACCCATGTGCGTGTCATACTCACACCGTTGGAGGCTGTTGTTGGGTTTGAAGTAAATATGCCCTTGGTTAGGCTGATGTAGTGTTTTCTGCTCACATTTTGCTCTTGCAGCTGTTTCATGTCTGGCCACTACCTGGAGCTGAGAAATGTGCCTTTTTTACCCTTCCTCCCTGTACAGAGGCAGGAAACAGGCCTCACTCTGCTCAGCTATCTAGCTGGAGTCAGTGGGCAGCTTGGGGGTCTCCAGGGAGGAGATCTCACCCAGCCCAGTGGTTGACTGTGGGGAGAACTGGGGCAGGGATCTGGGCTGGTCTGGGCAGGCAGGCGGAGAACAGCAAACAACTCAGAGGTTTTGCTGCAGGTCTGTGGAGGAGGACTTTGGCTGGGTAGAGAAGGAGAAAAAGGAAAGTATGGCAGGTGCAAGGGAGATTGTGAAACAGAAAGGCTATAAAAACTCACCGAGGCAAAAATATAAATGCTCACTTAGATACTGGAAAAAAAGCAAGTCTGATCCAGATACCATGGGCCCAATACAGGTATACGCATGCACACAAGCACTCCCTTGCACCCAAACTGAAAATCAGAACATGTGTTGGTGACACTGGGCATAACCCTGGGTAACTCAGAGGGATGGAAGACCACAAGTGTCGAGGAAGTCCTTCTGCTCCAGGCTCAGAAGAGCCAAAGCCCCCACTTGCCCAACCTTTGCAACCCTTTCTCTCAGGCGCCTGCAAATCTCCTGTCCTTCTGGAAAGCAGGCAAGCTAAAACTGTTATCTGTGGAATGCAAGGGCACCGCTCGGAGAGAGAAAGGAGGAGGGAGGAGGGAGTGGGGGGGCTAGCGGCGGGAAAAACACTGACAGTGAAACTGACTGGGGTATAAAGATCTCGCTGTTGCAGGGTTAGGTGTGCAGGATTTGAGACCATACAGTCTCCCTGTGCCTTTTACTTGAGCTCAAATAAACTCTGTCTGCTTCTCCCCCAGTGGGTTTATTTGGCGCGACGCACACCGGGCAATGAACCCAATTGTTGCCTCCCTCGGGCACCTTGTGCCAGCAACAGTTTTGGCGCCCAACGTGGGGCTCAAGGCTAACATTTCGCCTTGCCCGGATCCCTCCTGGGGTCGACGACTTGCGGCAACAACCGACGCCCAGCGCGCACCGGTGGTTTCATCTGGGGCCTTGGCAGAGACGTGGTTTGATCGACCCCAGAGGGCACAACGGTGCAACATGCTCTAATAGTGGAGAAGCGATCGTGGGCGACGGTGTGAAACCGGTCCCTCGGATAAGGTAGGATAGCTCAGCAGTCTGAGCATTGTCTGTTAAGACTTGGGGATGCCCAGTGTCTCCCTGTAGGATCTGGGGACGCCCAGTGTCTCCCTGGAGTATGGGGCAGGGACACAGTACGGTTGGCAGGGTACGGTGTACACCCTTAGAATGCATTCTGACAGATTGGAAACTGTTTAAGTCAGATCTAATGACTAAAAATGATCTTAAAAGGTTCTGTACAGTGAAATGGCCTCAATATCAACTGGAGGATCAGGAAAGGTGGCCTCCGGAAGGGTCAATTAACTACAATACAATCCTCCAATTACTCCTGTTTTGTCAGCGGATGGGTAAGTGGAATGAACATTTGTATGCACAATTGTTTATGGCTTTATGGAACAAGACAGATATTTTGCAGAAGTGTAATTTGACTCCGACAGGATCAGTAGTTGTTAGTGCTGAGTCTCAGCATTTTCCCCCCATTACTGTAATGCCAGAGTCGGGGTCCCCTTCGGCTTTAACACCTCCACCATATAAAGGTCAGATGCCCCCAGTCCCAGAGATTCCTCCCTCAGTGGGATTTTATCCTTTACTTACTGAAACTGTAATAGCCCAGCCTGGGGCAGAGGGGCATGCAGCCCAGACCATGCAAGTATACACCCATGTACCTTTTAACTCGGTGGACCTGGCAGCTTTTAAAGCACAGGCTGGAGCAGCCCCTGATATAAAGAAGAAGTTACAAAAGAAGGAAGACTTAATGGGTATGTCTGTAGCACAAATCCTGGAAACTGCAAACAGGGCGTATACTCTCAGAGAAGGAGAAAAGGACAGGAGACAAGTTTGAATGCTAGTAGCAGCAGTACAGGCTGGAGTCAGAGAAAGGCCACAAGAGGGTGGGAGAGGCAGAGGTATAAGGGGTCGTGGGCGCAGGCGCCTTGTCCCTCAAGAAAGACGCCTGGGACGGAACCAATGTGCCTTATGCCGGCAAGAGGGACACTGGAAGAATGACTGCCCAGAGAAAGGGAGAGACTGCACTCTTGTAATGACAGCTGAAGGACATGAGTAGGGGTGTCGGGGAAACGGACCACCCCACCGCCAGAACCCCGAGTAAAAATGCGGGTGGGGAACTCAGAAATTGATTTTTTTTGATAGACTCCGGGGCAGCACGGACCGCTGTAAATCAACCTCTTCAACTTCCCGTAGCGGACTCTCGAATTCTCCCACCCTTTTCGGCCAGTCCTTAGCTAAAGACTTGGAGGAGTGGAATAATGAGCATGAAGTTCTCTTGTTACAATATGTGGATGATTTATTAATTTCTGCCATAGATTTAAACTCCTGCCTTAACGCCACGGTAAGCCTCCTGAACTTTATTGGACTTCGAGGATATCGAGTGGCTCGAAATAAAGCTCAAATTGCTCTCCCCAAAGTACAATACCTGGGATTTCACATAAGACAGGGGGAGCACCAGCTTTCAAGCGAGCGAAAGGAGGCTATATGCCAGGTTCCCATCCCAAGCAACCGTAAGTAGCTCAGGGCGTTTCTTGGCGTGGCAGGTTTTTGCAGAATATGGATCCCTGAATTTGGACTATGGGCAAAACCACTATATGACTGTGTGAAAGGGGCAGACCATGACCCCTTTTATTGGACTCCAGAAGCTGACAAGGCATTTAAGATACTAAAAAGGAAACTAATAGAAGCCCCCACCCGGGGTTACCGGACCTTTCTAAACCTTTCCAATTGTATGTGCATGAACGAAAAGGGATGGCTCTGGGAATGCTTACTCAATTGTTGGGGGCATGGAAGCATCCCGTTGCTTATTTCTCCAAACAGCTTGATCCAGTTGCCAAGGGATGGCCAGCGTGTTTACGAGCAGTTGCGGCAACTGCCCTAATACTTAAGGAAGCTGAAAAGTTAACGCTGGGAGGAGTCGTGCAGGTGTATACCCCACATATGGTCCAGGCCCTGCTAGACGCGAAGGGGGGTCTCTTGCTCACCCAGGCTCGAGTGGCTCGGTACCAAGCTAAGCTGTTGGAGAACACTGAAGTGACTCTGCAGCCCTGCCCCTCCCTCAACCCGGCTACTCTCTTACCTGAAACGGAAGAACAAGACCATGATTGTTTAGACATCATAGATGCACAGTACTCCAGCCGTGCAGACCTACAGGAACAGTCACTTCTGAATGCTGATTGTGAGTGGTACACTGATGGCAGTAGCATTGTTGTAGAAGGGCAAAGGAGGGCAGGTTATGCTGTTGTGACCCTCTATGATGTTGTTGAGGCCAAGGGTTTGCCCGCTGGAACATCTGCTCAACTTGCTGAGCTGGTGGCCCTGCCCTGGGCGCTAGAACTGTCAAAAGGGAAACGGGTCAACATCTATACTGACTCTAGGTATGCTTTTGGAGTACTGCATGCCCATGCTGGCCTATGGAAACAAAGGGGACTGCTGACAGCCCAAGGCTCCCCAGTGAAGTATGGACCCCAAATTCTCCGACTCCTGGAAGCTGTTCAACTTCCCTCGGAAGTGGCAGTAATGCACTGTAAGGCACATCAGAAAGAGGATCAAGACATAGCCAGGGGTAATGCCCGGGCAGACAGAGAAGCTAAAATTGCTGCCACCCTGAGGACGCCGAGACCTGCTGACATCCCTATGCATGCTCTCATTCCATCAGTGGGGGAGCTCCCGGATCCCCAGTACTCATATGAAGAAAACGAACTAGCCAACAAGCTTGGTCTCCAAGAAAAGAAGGGATGGCTCTGCTCCACGGACGGGAGGATCCTCCTACCAAAGAGCCTGACCCAGCCGGTGTTGCAACGGCTACATCAAACTACACACGCTGGAAAAGAAGCTCTCACTCAGTTGGTGAACAAATATTTTCTAACCTCTGGGCTTCGACCTCTGGCCTCCCAAATACAGGCCAGCTGTTCGATTTGTCAAAAGAATAACCCTCGACCCAGTCTCTCAGCACCTCCAGCCACTTTGGAACCTACTCCAGGCCCCGGACTGGTTTGGCAAATAGACTTTACTGAGTTCCCCCGAACTCAAGGATTTAAGTATCTCCTTGTTATAATAGGTCGATTCAGCGGATGGCCTGAAGCCTTTCCATGTCACAATTGTACAGCCAAGACTGTAGCTCTAAAATTCGTCCGGGAAGTTATTCCCCGCTTCGGACTTCCCCAGTGGATGGAATCTGACAACGGAACACATTTCACTTCAAAGATCATCCAAAACATCTCAGATGCCTTACAGATCCCCTGGAAACTCCATACTGCATGGCGACCACAAGCTAATGGTGTAGTAGAACGTACAAATCAGACCCTCAAGTGTCATCTATCAAAGACCTGCCAGGAGGCCTCTCTGCGATGGCCTGATGCTTTGCCCCTTGTTTTGCTTCGTATCCGTGCCCTCCCCAAGGGAAGATTAGGGTTTAGCCCCTTTGAGATTATGTTTGGAAGGGCATGGCCTATGAACGGGACGCTGGTTCTAGCAGGGGAGTGGGAAATAGGATGTAATATTTTGTCATGGTATATGTGCTCTCTGTCTGCTGTTCTTTCTTCTCTCCATAGGTACACTAAAGACTTGCAGCCTCTTCTGCTGGATGCTCCAGTCCACTCGTTACAGCCGGAGATTCCATGCTCATTCGGACCTGGAAGGATGAGCCCCTCCAAGAGAAGTGGAAAGGACCTCACCCTGTCCTACTAGTTTCCCACACAGCGGCAAAGGTCGATGGACACAAGAACTGGATTCATCACGAGACAGACTTGGCACGATCTTTCTCCTGGCGTACAGAGTGGGCCAGTTAGCCAAGCTATATCGTCAACTTTCTACGTTCCTTACAAAATTTGCTAATGACACTTTAGCTATTGAAAAGAGCCTTAACTCCAAGATTTATCAACTTCGTTTATTATCTCTTCAAAACCGTCAGGCCCTAGATTATGTTTTAGCTTCTCAGGGCGGGGTATGTGCTCTAATTGGGAACGAATGTTGCACTTATATCCCAGAAAATTCCCAAGGTATTAACAAACACATTTCAGCTGAACAGGCTTTTGAGCTGTGGAAAAGTCAGGAACGTGAACCCCCTGTCTTTGATTCTCTCTGGAGCTGGTTGCCCAACCTCGGAGGCCTAGGAGCGGGCATCCTTAACCTCCTGATCACCAGTGTTGTGTTGTGTTTAATTACTCTCCTCTTATTTGCGTGCTGTAACGCCCTTCTGCACAAAAGTCTGTGCATCCCCCTCCCCGAGCGCCTCATTGTACCCTTGCATTGAAGATTCCAATCTTCAAACACTCAATTACTTTTTGTCTTCAGAATATGAGAAAACTCAGCCAAAACTTTGTTGAGTATTCTCAAAGGGGGGAGCTGTTGGTGACACTGGGCATAACCCAGAGGGATGGAAGACCACAAGTGTCGAGGAAGTCCTTCTGCTCCAGGCTCAGAAGAGCCAAAGCCCCCACTTGCCCAACCTTTGCAACCCTTTCTCTCAGGCGCCTGCAAATCTCCTGTCCTTCTGGAAAGCAGGCGAGCTAAAACTGTTATCTGTGGAATGCAAGGGCACCGCTCGGAGAGAGAAAGGAGGAGGGAGGAGGGAGAGGGGGGGCTAGCGGCGGGAAAAACACTGACAGTGAAACTGACCGGGGTATAAAGATCTCGCTGTTGCAGGGTTAGGTGTGCAGGATTTGAGACCATACAGTCTCCCTGTGCCTTTTACTTGAGCTCAAATAAACTCTGTCTGCTTCTCCCCCAGTGGGTTTATTTGGCGTGACGCACACCGGGCAACGAACCCAATTGTTGCCTCCCTCGGGCACCTTGTGCTGGCAACAAGTGAGAACGAGGGCTGGATGCATAGACACGCCAGTGTCTTCTTGCCACTCACATGGAAAGAAGAGGGAGACACAGGGAAGAGGACCCAAGAATGGATATAATGTCAGGAGAGGCAAACGCTGCTGTTAAATCAGGGGCAGAGAGATGGGTGGTAATTATCTGTGACTAGATCAGAAGTGAGGCATGGGTGGGTGGAGAATAGGGCAGGGTCCTTTTCACTCCCATGGGAAAGTGGAAGGCATCCTATTATCTCCTAGTGCCTTGCAAGATTTTGATGTCTAAGGAGCAAGCAAGGGTGATGGTGGCTCCTGTCTTGGTGGTGAGTGTGGCAGGAAGCTGCTGGATGATGAAGCAAGGGAGAGAGGGGGAAGTTAGAGCCACAGGCCCAGCTGGATGGTGTAATCATCAGCTATGAAGTGAGCAGTGATAGGAGCAACATGTTGGTGGCGGGGGCATGCTTTCACCTTCAGTACCAACATGCCTTCTCCCTCCAGCCATCTCGACATGGCACAACTCTCCAAGGTGCCATCCCCCCATCACCATATACTTCCTTCATCCCCCCACCCATTCCCCACACTCCTCTTGGCA